>NW_013670048.1:30792-53651 GCF_000517525.1 Limulus polyphemus | reverse complement strand
GAACGTCATTTACGATGTGATATTTGGCTTAACCGTAATGATTGTTCATTAAATTCACCTTCCTACTCTGAATTTTTCGTTGGGTAAACAAAAAAATTTCATTTCCAGGAATGACGCCCATTATTAAAACTCCCCCGTTCTTTACTTATCGCAAAAGAAAAGAGGGAACTGTTAGATTACCAGTAATTGCTGATAGCAGCTTGGCGGTGTTTGAAAAATCCTACTTTCTATATGTACTTTCAACCGGGCTTTAATATAGGTTCTTACTGAAAAAAATCAAACCAACACAAAAAATGACACAATATATATACAATCGGTTTATCTGCTTCTGATCAAACCAAGCACCTACATACTTAAATATATGTATACAGTGTGACATAACCATAAATTAGCTTTTCTTCAACAGCATATTTCGGTAGTTTTATTGTACGGTACAGTAATTCTAGACATTTCTGGCAGTTCTGTTTTAAACAACATCTTTTCTCTACATATATCTATTCCCGATAAAATACACCATAACTCACAATGCTAGTTCTGGTATCATGTATATATATATATATATTTAGAAAATTTCATCATAAAGTTAACAGTTATTATTATTATTTCTATACATACCAACGACATTATTTACTTGAAATGACTCCTGGTTAGTTAGCTCTTGATGTAGCTACTCTAGCGGATAATCCTACCCCATATTTTGTTACAGAAGACCATGATTGATTTTTGAGAGATAATGTTCACATTCATGGAAAGTGTTGCATATATACAAACAAAATTCAAGCAAGTATCTTTTGAAACTGTTTCTAAAAGTGCGATATGTTTCCTTTGTATGAACAATTACTTTAGCGGATTTGAAAACAATGAATTTTAGTCCTGATTTACGGGAATGGAAATCTTTTTTGTGGTTACGAAATATCTTTATCAACTGTATTTCTTAATGGGATTGGAGAATGTGTCTATTCTTAAAAACTATGTTTGTCAGAAGAATTAAAGCTGTACTTCTCATAGAAGAAACTGTCTTTATTAGTGAGATTGTAGACTGTGTCTATTCTTAAAACTATGTTTGTGAGAAGAATTAAAATGTGTCTATTCTTAAAAACTATATTTGTCAGAAGAATTAAAGCTGTACTTCTCATAGAAGAAACTGTCTTTCTTAATGGGATTGGAGAATGTGTGTATTCTTAAAAACTATGTTTGTCAGAAGAATTAAAACTGTACTTCTTATAGAAAAAACTATCTTTCTTAATGGGATTGGAGAACTGTGCCTAATAATAAAACCTGTAGTTTTCACAAATTTAAAACCATATTTCTCATAGAAGAGAATACCTTTATCAGTTGTAAGTAATAGGGTTAATATTCGTGATAAGAAAAAATAACGTTACATTGCAGGTATATCACATATTCCTCTTAGCTTCTCTAGCGTAATTGTCAAGATTATTAAGCTTATTGGTTCCATTTTTTCGCTGTTTGACATCAAAATGTTCTACTATAAATTGCTACAAATTATTTGTTCTTATCATCGTGTAAAATACTGTTTGTTTGTTTTATTGGAGTGCATGCACACAACAACACTGGAAATTTGATATATTTAGTGAATTTTACTTATCAATCGAACGACTGATTGTTTCAAATATATTTTTATTTCGGAGAACGTGGCCTACCTTTGGAAAACAAAAAGAAATTCCTACCACTGAAATTTCACTGATATTTATTGTGGTTCCATTTGGTATAAAAATTACACGATTTAAAAGTGACCACGCTTTAGATACGATCTACGAAATAGTTCATATTTCATAGAAATCATAACATACAGCTTATGTATGTACTATAAGTATATACCGGCACGTAAATTATAGTCTTTAAAATGCACATTATTTCTACAACCTTATCGTCATGTTACAATATGGGAAACCGAAATAATCTGTATGCTGATTCAAACACTGTGTGTATATTTACATATTGCATTTTCTGATACTTACGTGCATTCCTATACGTACTAGGAAGAAATTTCGTAGACCCGCTGTTGCATAATTGGATCATTTGCATCGTCATCTAGTGTTAGTTTATATAACTATGGTGTTTGAAACTTCGGAGTGGAGCTATTTACAATATGCTTTATATGCATACAATTCTATATCTATATATATAACCGGATGCTAGAAACTCTTTTATTCATATGGATTTTCCATCACATTTTAATGTACATGGTTATAAAAAGCGTAAATTAAAATTCATGAACACACGTTTTTCAGATACAGTGTTTTCCTTCAAAATACAGAATTTGTGCTCAGAAAGATAAAGAGTTTTGAGACAAGCGAACATCACTCAGGAAAGTCTTGGAGTAAAATGTATTGGTTTATGCTAATCTGGCGTGTGTGTATTGAATCAAATGTTTGATTTTCTTTGTAAAAATAGCATTTGCATCGATCGGTTTCTAGCTTTTTTTCTTCCCTGTATATTTTAGAGCACATATATAAAAAATTATAGTGCTGAAGTGAGGAAACACAGCTCCAGTATGTGTGCAGAAATGATAGTTAAATGAAGAAAAAAAATGTTAAGAAACATATAAAAAGGAACAGCAATGATTGACAGAAAATTAACAAAAGAATGGGACAAGCATGTCAGCTTAACAAAAGAATGGGACAAGCATGTCAGCTTAACAAAAGAATGGGACAAGCATGTCAGCTTAACAAAAGAATGGGACAAGCATGTCAGATTAACAAAAGAATGGGACAAGCATGTCAGATTAACAAAAGAATGGGACAAGCATGTCAGATAAGCGTTGGATAAAAATAGAAAGAGAGAAAGTGAAATAAATGAAATGGAAAAATAAATCTCGACTTCAAGATGCAAACAACAAAGATATGGATTGTCAGAGATTTGGTATTCCTATCCGGATATACACTTTACTCTGAGTAAGCGCTGAAGCTAGAAATGAAGTATCTATGATAAAATAGTAAAGCCATGGCTTTGAACAATTTGTACTAGCATTCATATACATGTACATACATAAAAAAAGATTCGATGTCCCTTAGATACAAGATCATAGTGTACTGATTCACGCTTCAGCAAATTGTCATGAACCACAACTAATCTTCCCGTTTTACATTCCCTTAATCTTACTGAAAACATAGAAGACAATTCAATCTGTCAAAGACTTTTCCATGCCGAGTCGTTCGTTAACTGTCACGAACCGAGCTGGCAATAATTTATTTTTGACAGGCAATGACGAGAAGCTGGGCATAGGACATACTACTGAACGGAGAAAACAGTTAAAAGCTTGTCATTATTTAAAGTTTGACGTAACTTTTTCTCATGTTAGCTCGATGTGTGCTTTTGTACTCTTAACAACAAGTTTTTTTTAGGTTTGACTGGAAATAAAACTGCAGTAAATTGTTCATTTCAGAATTATCGCGCAAAGATACACGAGAGCTGTCCGTGCATAGCATAGTCCTTCGTCCCTCATTTTTAATTGACAGACTAGAGAGAAGGTAGTTAGTTAAAAGCATCCACCATCAACTGTTAGACTACTCTTGTTTGATCGAGTAGTGGGTTTTGACTGTCGCCTTTATAGGGCATCATTCATGGTCTCAAAGTGCGAAGCGCATTTTTGCGGCAACTAACCATGAAACATGAGCCTTCTGATTCACAAGTCGAGCAAGCTAATTACTGGCAACTAACCATGAAACATGAGCCTTCTGATTCACAAGTCGAGCAAGCTAATTACGGCAACTAACCATGAAACATGAGCCTTCTGATTCACAAGTCGAGCAAGCTAATTACGGCAACTCACCATGAACATGAGCCTTCTGATTCACAAGTCGAGCAAGCTAATTACGGCAACTCACCATGAAACATGAGCCTTCTGATTGACAAGTCGAGCACGCTAATCACTTAGTAACACCCGACCCAACTATAATCATACATGTATATCATAAAGGCAGTCGGGTAGCTCTGTTTGAACTTTTTGTAATTAATCCAGACACCCACAGATGCAGTCGAGGCAGTCAAACGTCGGTAAATTCCTTTGTGATCCAATCAAAATTAAGATCATTCATAAAATGAATTCGTGGCGTATTCATAGGATAATTACTGGTAAAAATCAGTTAGATTAACAACTTCTAATATTTATTAAAGTCAGTGCGTTTTAGTAACACTACGTTTCAACAATGGCTTTTATGCCATATCACTTAGCAACAAAAGCATAAACCTTTCATAGTTGTTAGTCTATGTACCGAAAGTATCAAATGAAATGTATAGACAACAAAACTGGAAAAATATTTGTTGATTTCTTAATTTAGTCTTCATCGATTAAAGAGATTTGTTTTTAATAAAAACGTTGGTGATACAACAGAAAATAGCTTAATTCAGAAACGATTTAAGTTTAAAATTGAATCGATATTTTTACTTTCATGATCAATTTTATGCACTTGGCTTTAGGCTAGGTGATTCCACACTACATCTTTAGTTTAGATTTATTATATCAATACTCACTACACTTATAAGGTTTCACGGCCCCCTTGTACTCCCGTCACTAAAATCGTAATTGGCAGACAGTAATCGATAGAATTGATAGAATAGCGGGTTTTGTCCTGGGTTCATGTTTAGAAACAATCTTCTTTTGTGTAGTAACACAGTTTTTGTTCGTTTGTTTGCTGTTAAGCACCAAGCTAAACAATGCTATGTGTGCTCTGTCCACTGCGGGTATCGAAACCCGATTTTTAGCATCACAAGCCCCCAGACCTCCCGCTAAGCCACTGTGGGGGCATAATAAGATAGACTTTCCTGTGGACAAAATAAGTACACTTATGGTGTGGCTGTTTCTAGCATGGTTTTGTATCTAATTCATATCAATTAGATGTGTGATTTTGAAGAACCAAACGTATCAGGATTGAATCTTGTTGTCAGAAAAATTATAGAGTATATCCTTTTTGGATGTAAGTTAATTCACATTTCACATTAGGAATGTACGTATCAGATTGCAACTTCTATATACGATTGGATATTAATAATACCTTTTTCTCTTTCTATCTCAGAACGAAATATCTAACCAAAACTGAAGATCGGCAGATAATCTAGGCCAAACCCCTGTATGTACGTATTTAAATGCATTTTTTTGTCAAAATTTCGCACAATGTGATTTTATGTTATGCAGTTGATGGGGAATTTAATAATATGAAGTTAGGTATAAGGAACAACGATAGGAGTTGAGAGAAATGAGAAAGCAGCCGGATTTTGGTTAGTATCCAAAAGAATAGAAAATTACAGTACTCTGAGTCTTTAGTAAATGATCGGAGGGAGCGGCCGCCTTTCTTGTTCATCCAGTGGGGAAATTACGAGATCCCATATGATTGTGAAACATTATGATCCGATATACGGAAGAAACAGGTGCAAGATCAAGAAGAAAGAGACCTGTTGGGTATGGGTTAGAGAAATGAATATAGAAGACAGGAGTTCAACGAAAAAAGAAGGAAAGACTGAGAGATGTAAGAGAGAACAAATAAACCGAGGGAGACAAAGGAAGAAAGTGATGGGCGAAAGGTAATGGAAAAAAGAAGTGGACGATCTATAACTAAAGAATTTTGGGAATCATAAGTTTTCATAGAGAAGAAGCGAACCTTTTATTTATTTTTTATGTGTAGGGTCATTACAACAATATGTATATGTCATAACAATAGGTTATGACAACAATAATTTATATATATATATATACTTATTATATACACATATACATCAGACCGTCTTTTTCAGATGTATGGATTTGTACCAAAGCAACATAAAACTATTTGTAAACCAAAAGAGGAAAAAAAAGCAGTAAATATTCATTACAAATAATTATGTTTTTAGTTAAGTGTGAATAAATAAAAAAATAAAACTTTATTTTCTCCCAATGCATCCGGTGTTTTCACTCTCTTCCAATGATTCTGAATCAGTTCACCCCTTCAAGTCCCAACTAGCATATGATATCTCCATCTTCCCCCATATTGTCATTCTAACAGTGTATATGCGTCTGAGAAGTGTACTGTGTCATGATAATTATCCTGGTCCTCTAAGTGATTTATACTCTAGTTATTATTATAATATTTTCCACTTCTAATGAATGGTTCTTCTAAGTTTACCGTAATGCCTAACTTACATTAAGTTTCGTGTAATTATTTGGTGATTTAGCATTACCGAACTGGATTTGTTAGCGAACGTATTATTTTACATCATTTTACTTTTAATTAGATTTAATTCAATGCTGCATTATCTTCGTTCTATTCAGAATTTTCTTATAATTACTATTTTATAGACTGACTGTTACAAACAGTGAAACGCTAGCCTGCTGTTGGTAAAAATGAATTATATTTGTAATAATAAACACATATTGAAAGTGGTAAGGGTTGTGTCCCTTGGCGGGTCAACGGTGTGTTTAAGGACTTACAAAGCTAAAATCCGGGGCTCCATTTCCCGCGGTAGACATAGCGCAGATAACTAAAAGCTGAACTTATCACTTAACAAAACATTATTGGTACTCAATGAACATTTGTACTTACACTTCGGCTTTACTAGGTCTAAAATGATATGTAAGGTTGAAATCCACCTAAAAGCCCTATACCTTCCTCCACATATTTCAGGCTACATTTTTGCATTCTTTAATGAAAATAATTTTTGGTATTTTGTGATATATTTCAGTCAGTACATGTCAGTATATACGTATATGTGTGTGTGTGTGTTGATTATGTATATATTCAGTTGACAGCATCATAGGTTTAATATACAAGAGAATATGAAGAATAGGTGAGCGTTTCAAGTTTTTTATGTCTGATATCTTAAGCTGTTTAATGTGTTCTCATTACTACGATTAATAACCTCGGTGTATCTTTCTATACACTTACGTATGAGTTGGAGTTTTTACTTTCACCACGTGAAGAACAATACTTAAATGTTTGAGTGCTCTTACTGTTTCAAGTAATAATGTACGAATAGTCTTTGTTTACTATAGAGTGAATTTTACATATTGTTAAAGTTGGACTATTTTGCGGGAAATGTTTAAGAACAGCTAAGAATCTAAGACAACGAAGATTGAGGAAATTATATTAAAACGATTTTGGAGCCTCACCGCGTTGTTACAATATTCTCGTAGAGACTGTAATCATAATATACGTGTACAGACTGTATTTACAATATACCCGTAGGTATTATGTTTATAGTATACCTGTAGAAACTGTGCTTACAATATAAGTGTCGAGATTTTGTTCACAATATACCTGCAGGGATTATACTTATCTTTACAGGTATTAAGTACATCTGTTGTTGTTGTTTTTTAGTTACCATGGTTTCATATATTTGAATCCATCTTTTTCAGCATTAGTTGATTTTCAAGTTAATTTTCATTATGTTGTGTCAATGCTCCATTTTTTCACTCCATGTTAATCTCAAGCTCTTGTGAATGAAAACCATACAACATAAGTAAAGACAAAGGCGACTTATACGGTAGAACATACTTGTCGTAGTTGATGAATATTCCGAAAACAGAGTAAGTGAAGAAAGGTACGTACAGTTGGGCTTACTAACTGTAGTCCAATAATCAATGAATAGTTTAATCGTCCAAAACAGCATAGTAGAGACATAACTTATCTTCAGTAGAACTTGCAACGGTCTAATCTGACTTCTAATAGAGATATAAATAAATAAGTGTCTTAAGAACTTGAAACTATTAGCGCTGTGAAACATGTTGGCCACTTTTTTCCTTTTGCATTTTTTTTTTTAACTGAGCTATCATGAACATGTTATATGTATTACCATTTTAGTTAGAAAATTCAGTGTGTTGGCGCCTGTATTAAAGAGTTTCCAGGGGGAAATTCACAGTGTGTTGCAAGAGAAGAAAAGCAGCCAAAGCAGCTTTTGTTTAACAGTTTATAAGGTAATCGTCGGTCTCTCAGGTAGTGTAGTTTTATTATTTCGTGTGGATGAGATATACGAATACTAATCTCAACGTAAATTATGTTACGCTTACGTTTTATTAAATAAAATCATATTGAATTATGAGCTTTAGGTAATTAATTGATTGATGGGTATTTTTTTTAATTCTGGTAAAAGCAATACGCTTTTCATGGAACCACTTTTGAGTCACATACATCGTCATATTTTGTTTTATTTCTCAGGTAATGCACATAGGTAAAATAGACATTAGGCAAATTTGGTTTGTGCGAAGTTAATATTTAAGAAAGGTATGGGAATATTATCACAATACATTTAAACTCTGATTGACCTCGTTTTGATAATACATTAGTAAAAATATTGTTCTCTCAAAGCTGTCTGATATGCATTACATAGAATGCATGCAAGAATACGAACTTACATTTTCCGAGTTTATGTTGTGACTCTTGTGCTAAACTGAATTCCTTCACAAATTAAAATTCCATATTTCTGATAATACGTACACAAGTGTGCATACATCTGTATACTTAATACTGCTGTAAATCAAAATGGTGATGATTATAGATGTATTTAAGCAAGGTCGGAAGAATATGGTGGGTGAAGCAATTATTCCCCTCTAGGAGATCCTTGGCTACTCGTGCGGTATGGGGACGTGCATTATCATGGCAAGAATGACCACTTTTCTGTTTGCTAAGGACGGTCATTTTTTTGTCCAAAGCTGTTTTTAAACACCGCAGTTGTTGGCAGTAAACCTTAGCTTTGATTGTCTGCTTATTGTTTAACAGTTCATAATGGACAATTCCTTTCATATCCCACCATACACTCAACATGATCTTCCTTGGATGCAAGTCCCCTCTCGGCTGCTGGGCAGATCTATCACCGCGACTATGCCACTGACGACGGCGCTTAACATTATGATAAAGGATCTATTTCTCATCCCCAGTAACAACTCTGTACAAAAAAGGCACTTGGTGCTGACGTGAATGCAATGCCTCACAGTAATCGACACGTTGTTGACGATTCTCTACAGACAGGTCGTGTGGGACTCATTTCCCAACCTTTGACACTTTTCCAAGCCTTTTCAATTCGTGATGGACGGTCATATAGCTAACACTGAATTGTCCGCTAAGATCCGTAACTGTAATGACAGGATTTGCTGCAACAGCTGCTCCCAGTGCCTCTGAATCGAGTCCTTTAAACTGAAGTCCCCATTTCTGAAACGGCAAAATCACCTCCTACAAGTTCTTTCACTTACTGGATCGACACCATAAGTGCTCTGGATAGATATTGCTGCTGCACTTGCGTTGACCCCTCTATGAAACACGTAGAGCATGGTATGATGAATGTGTTCTTTAGTCGGATCAAACATTGGGTCAGTTTGAAAGCGTTTTCTTGAATAATGTTCCTACATCCTGAAACTAAAAGAGGTGTATTACTTATGTGGGCATGACTAAACATCAGATAGAGATAGAACTTAATTAAATCTTGTACAACATTTTCGGCTCAAAAAAAATCGGACAGAACTTTCGTTACAACCTGATATGATGAACTTTAATTTGTTACACATCAGACTTAATGTGGGTTTTGTTCTCGTCAGTGTATTATAAGCAGCGTAGCATTTATATTCGCACATATAGGATAAAAATACTTATTTTATTAAGTTTAGCTATCACGATATACAAAGGCAGAATTATTCATAAACTTATATGTATAATTTGATGCATAGAAAATTTTCATCGGTTGTTTAACAACACTGTCCAAATGAAGTTTATGTCATATGAAAGATACCAATTCACAGTTTAAGGTACTTACTGATTAAGATTATACATCAAATCGACTAAAGGCTTAAGGAGACAGAAGAATGAAATGTCGAAAATGAAAGCCCTAAAAATTGTGCTGAAGATATAGAAAAAGAGTCTTTTTTTTATATAAATCTACAGTACCTTATCCACCTAGTAATAGGACCTACAGATACTTTATGTCAACCACATACCTTTCTCAGGAACAAGTTAAATGCATCTCTGAGAAATCTCTACTATAAAGTGACTTGTGTCTGTATAGTCATCGTGAAATTTTCGAACTTCCCTTAATTTATTCATCTTCGCGTTTCTACGAGTTTGATAGCTTTTTCATTGGTCTACCATGCTACTGCCCTAGTGGCTACTTCTCGAACTCTCATCGCCAAGAAACTTTCAGAGGTTCTCGATTGTGGCCTAGATCTCCAAGATACCTAGAAATATTGAAAATAGGTCATTAATAGTAGCAAGTATATTGAAAATGGGTACATTAATCTGGAGAAGATGCATAGTAAGTAGGGGTGAATATTATGGGGCTCGAGCGTCGCTCAGCGGTTAGAGTGTCGGACTGTGGATCTTTGGTTCCAATGTTCGAGTCCCGTCGCCACAAATATGAATAAACAAATTGCACTCTGCACTTTGGGTTCGTTGGTGCGTTATAAAGGTTATAAATCCGAATATTCCGTCAGAAAAGAATAGCCTAATAGTTGGCGATGGGTACTGTTGACTATCTTCCTTCCCGCTAGCCTATCAGATAGTCAGTGAGTGCTTTTGCACGAATATCTGAAAACAAACAAACATGGCGAATGATGCACGCATTGCGTAATTCCCTTTAAAATTATGTTAAAAACTTGTAGTTTGGAGCATTAGCATTGATCCTTAATGTAAATAGTGTATAAGGTATACGTTTTCTATCCACGTGCAGAATTTTGTACAGAACTCATTTGTAGAACTATATATCATATCCTAGCCCGAAAACACCCAAAATAAACAATATATCTTCAGCACGAACAGAGATTGGATTTACACAGTGGATTAAGAGGCAAAACGATTGGGTTGCACGGCTTTAAGCAGAAAGGTATTATGCCTATACCTTTCCTGGGAATCTAAAGAGAATCAAATGTATGTTTATGCTATAAAACTTTAAATATCCATCGTTTCTTGAC
Organism: Limulus polyphemus; assembly: GCF_000517525.1. Lineage (NCBI taxonomy): Eukaryota > Metazoa > Arthropoda > Merostomata > Xiphosura > Limulidae > Limulus > Limulus polyphemus. Next base: position 42,766 of record NW_013670048.1, on the reverse strand, counting down.
GTGCAGAGAACAATATTTCTTGATGAGATGACAATGAAGTGGAAAAGTCGTTCCATCAGAAAACGAATGTTAAGGCGAACTGCTTCTGCTTTATGTGATTACATTCGTGTAATATTGTACTTACAAGGTCCAGTACTATATACTGAATTCGTGAGTGAACGGCGGTGATGTTTAATTTTTAGAATGTGATACTATTTTAATTTCCATCTGTAAGATTATAAATCATTATGATTACAAAAAGTGGTAAAATGTCAAACTATCGCTTTACAATGGTATGAAATTGACTTTATATAAATGTATAAAAAATACAAGCGAGAGAAACGTACGTGAAAATAGAAATATTGTTGAAAGAAGTAACAGTAATGAAAATTTAATGGAAAACCACATTGAGGTTTCGATTTTAAAAGAAAGCAAAGAAGAATTAAACTGTAGACTTAGAAAAAAGTAACGTTTTTTTTTTTAGTAACCCAAGAAATCTTAAAAATTGGAGGTATTATTTTTGACATTGAACCGCAAGAATAGATAAAGTAATGCTTTGAAAATATATACATAAGACTGTACATAAGTTGTTGTTTTAGCACAAAGCCACTCAATAGGCTATCTGTTTCCTGTTTAACGCGGGGAATCGAACCCCGGAGTTTAGCGCTCTTCCTGCTGATCCACCAGGGAGCTTTAAAGAAATTAAAAACAAATCAGGTGATGAAAATGACTGTATGATGTTGTAGGTAAGCATATATATATATACAAAAGTTGAGTACGTTATATTAAAACAATTTTGGTGTCTCACCGCGTCGTTACAGTCCAAGTCACAACGTCCGATCGTGTTCTGTCTGACCGCAGAACACCTTGACAATAATTGTACAACATAGTTTGGATTGCAAGAGGTTCCATCATGTCAAAGCTATACAATATCTCCCCGCCCGCAAGCTTTCCGTAATTCACCTAGTGTAAAAGGACCACGATTCCCAAAACCAGTTTCAAGAGTCCTATCGCACAGACATCTATAGGTGTACCTGCTTCATTCTCCAGCTACTTGAGGTGTACGTCGTGGAAGCAGCTTATGTACACGTGAGTTGTGTCGCTTTACCAGACTGAGATTATTCTTCATTATGTTGCATATTGTTGCCTGTGACGTGTGGACGGCTTTGCCCATACACTTTATGTTCGCAACTTGATTACCATAGGTAGGGGACGAATTATTGCAGGTCTCTTTCTGTATAGTCCTGGTGTCTCTATTTGTTCCACATTATTTTGTTTTGTGATGCCATTAAGTACAACAGGCATCGCCGTCTTGGAAATTTCCGATCTGAACACATCTTTATGATCTTAATGTATGAATATTTTGCGGAAAGGGCTGTTACATCCCAAAATCGACCAGTTTTTGACGGCATCACATTGCCTACAGAATGCCAAAGAATGTCAAAATACAGTTCTGATACATGCCATTCCTTCGCGACTTTATATCTGTTGTGTTTCTCACGTGCTTGCTGATTTTGACATTCAAAATCATTTTAATATGACGTACTCATCTCTTTGTATGTATTAAAGTTAATTTTTCTCACGTACCATATATGTATAGCGTAAATAAATTTAATGTTCCAATTTCAAGAATATTCAAAGAGTAATAATAAGGTCTCCTTGAAGACATGCAGAAGATATCAGAAAAGTATTCAGAGGCCACAACACAATACGATCGCAAAAGACACAATAGAGAGGAAATACACCATTTCTGCATCCCCTCAGAATGTGGCTTTTAGTACATTGGATAAACGAAAAGACGAACAAAAGTTAAAATTCAAGAAGATGACAGACATGCATAATTTGGTAAATACAATAGCCTATTACTTCAGAGAAGACGTACAATAAATTGAAATAGCACTAAAATAATAGGATATGAATTATGCACGAGAAAAAAGTTGGATAAAAAAGCTTTCTACATCTACCTCACTGATAACCCACTCAGTCAGCCTAGTCAACAAATCTTGGATATCCGCTTGAAAATCAAAACGTTAGTCGAGTGGAATCTTAGCTATTACCAATACAGAATTAATCCTTTTATAAACAGATTAGTAACCGAAACGTGCTATATTAACAATAACAATGAATGATACTAAAAATTGAGTTTCAATGTCAACGGTGAACAGGGCACAGATAGCTCATTGCCTAGCTTTGAGCATAACAACAAGCAGAATCGTTACAGAAAGTACATAATAAGATTCGCTCGAATTATGTAATAGCGTATTATGTGGTGTACACAACAGCATTTAGTTGTCATATAGTAAAATGTAGAAATGTACAGGGTATATATCTCACAAATGTCTTACTGTATTACCGATATTTACGCTGTTGTTTTTAAATAACATGTACCTGTTTATTTTTTCTAAAAGCATTCTTCCACTCATTTATTTCTCTCTCTCTCTTGACATTAGACAGTTCGTTGTGTAGCTTTGCGCTAAAACTAATAAATGTTATTTATTGTCTCTCTGTGTGTGTAACTCTTTTATATTTCTTTATTTGATTGTTCATCCTTTCATCTAAATATAAAATAACGGTTATATCTCCATTTCAGTAATTGTTTATTTTTTATAAGAAAAGCTAGTCTACTGAAAAAAATAATCTTATTATAAATACACGCTCTCGTTTTTTATGGTGATCCCAAATTTTGTTACCTATGTTTTATACCTGAATTGGATCACTTGAAAATAAAGAGTAGACAAAATCTGAATTTGCTTTATATCAAAAGTGAATGTAATTTATGGAACCTTACAATTACAAAAAAAGATACATGCTTTCATGTAGTTCCAAGTTAAAGTAGTATTTCCTCTTATGCAGATAATATCGATAGTTTATTTACGTATTTATAAATCTTAAGCTAAATACGCCCCTTATATTTATATTCTATCAAATAATTTGTGACAATATCTTCAACAGTTTTTCTAGTTCAAATCCACTTTATTTCGTATTAATACTTGATTAGTAAGCAGTCAAAACGCGTGGTTCTTGGTGGCACTGATTACCATGGAACATGATATGTCAGTTTGTGTTCTGTAACACCATTGTGCACTAGGCTTTGGAACAGAATGGCATTTTAAAGCATATAAATTGTGGACTTGAAGGTAAAACGTTCTTCACCCCCTATCTTTCATGTAGAGATAGAATATTTTACTTAAAGAAAATGAAATAAATTAATCTGTTGTTTTTTTCTATAAAAGTAGACAATCTTGATTTTTCTGCACAACACTTCAAGCACACAGCACCTTTGTAAAGGAAGTAGTTCGAACAACCTAAAGAATCATATACGTTTCTTGTTTACGTTCTAAGCACCCAAACTCTATTTACAGATATTACAATGATTCATATCTTTTAGTTTAAGCAGTATCAATTATGGTGCCTTGTCTCTATAACCTTTTTATAAACACAATGCTTAGTGTGAACTTACAGTACTTACACTCCATAAAATGTCTGAAATAGCCCGTTACACCACAAACATTAAATGTGGTAGAAATGTGTTTTCAACAGCTTGAGATAATCTTAAACATATTATCTGTCGCAAACAATTGCAAAATGTCATGTTAAATACGCCACGTTGATTATAATATGCCCCAAAGCTGTGCTTTAACACAGCGTGTGCAGAGAAATCATCAGAACTTGATTTGATGGGGTTCTTCGCGAATGGAATATTTTGCTCAGAGGTTTGGTTTTGGTTATTGTTAAGCGCAAAACTACACAATGGGCTATCTGTACACTGTCCATCAGGGGTATCGAAACCCGACTTTTAGCGTCGTAGGCCTGCAAACTTACCGCTGAGCCATTGGGGGGCTAAATATAGAGATGTTAGTGTGTGTCAGCTACGTGCAACACGGAAGACTTAGACTCTCTAAAGTTTATAGGCTTACTTCATTCGGTCACCAATATGTTGTTGAGGTTACCAATGTTGCCCAGAAGGCAAGGTCAGTAAGATTCTGTGCTCATGTTTCAAATGGTATCGATCAGTGATGCCAAGCTCAAATACAGTGGGATGCTGTGTCCATGTTGCAGAAGCTGTTAAGCTTGCATATATTTCTTAGCATGCCACTGAGGTCTCTTGATTGGCTAAATCAAGACACATGGTAGTGTGTCGTGCGGCAAAAAACAAAACAAAAAAAAAACCGCACGACACCCAGTGTGTTATTAACAGGAATGAAAATTTGGGTTTTTCAACCACCCGTATAATCACCCCCGTTAATCAAAACTCTCCCATTTTTGTTTAGTAAATTTTCCAGGTCTCCTTACCTTACATACCAAACTTCAAATAAATCACTTTAACCCTTATTAGTAAACTTACTAGCCAAAGTTAGCCTGAAATTCTTCGTTTTCTTCTTCTTCGCACCTGTGAAAGAAAACTTTCCTTTAATCGATTTATTTCAAGTTTAGTACATAGCTGGAAAACAGAGTCCTCTAGCTTGATAGAAAATGTGATTTTAGTATCTCAAGTATTCTTGGAGATATGGGCAAAAATAAGCAAAAATTACGCTAAAATATTGTACATTTTTGCGCTCGCCTGGAGAAAAATTGGCTAATTTGATCGCGCTGAATTTTCTACCACGCATTAGGGTATTCCTAAAAGTGTTCAATTTTTAATTGTATAAAAATCGGACGCGAAATCTGGAAGTTATGCCATTTTCACATGATTTTTGTGTACTACTTTGCATCAGACTTCGTTTAATAGGTGCTTAATGCTAATTATTCCAAGCTATATTCGAGTATCAAATTTATACCCTTTATGGTTATTTTTATCAAATGTACAACAAAAAAGAGTGATTTCTAATTAAAAACAGTACAAGTGTAAAAAAAAAAAGATGAGGCCAAAATGAGAAAATGTTGTTGATTAAAATTTAATGCAAACTATGGTTCGCGTAGCTAAACATAAACCAGGTGGTTTTTTTTTTTGTAGTAGATATACATACTCTATCAATTATAAAACAGTAACCCAGGTGGTTTTTTGTAGTAGATATACATACTCTATAAATTATAAAACAGTAACCCAGGTGGTTTTTTGTAGTAGATATACATACTCTATAAATTATAAAACAGTAACCCAGGTTGTTTTTTGTAGTAGATATACATACTCTGTAAATTTTATACAATTTTGAATGCTGTGCTGTTGTTGATTAGATATCAACTTGTTGTTCTTGCTTTCGGACCTCCCCCTTTTCAAATTAATATTTCCTTTATAAGTGCGTGAATGAATGTTATAGACCGAAGTCAAACCATTCATTTTGAACGGCATCGCCAAACCATTAACGTTCCAGATATGCCACTGTAAAATTCACATGGCCTTATGTGGTAAACTTTAAATTCTTTAGTCATATAGTCAATATTTCATTACCTTACACTTTTATTAGACCACACATCTGTTTTTCGAATTGATGTACTAGACAATTACTACCTGTCTTCAGTGATATAGCGAGCTCGTGAACTTTTAAAGTATGAAGGCACAAAATGGCAGAGATTAACGAAAGTAAGCCATTGAATTCTAAGATTGGTTTTGTTAGCCTGATATTTGATTTTAACTCTTTATGAAATTACATAGATTAATAAGTTTGGTCAAAGATAAGAGTGGTGATAATCATTATATTAACGTGTATACTTTTGTCAAAGTTCTCACCGTTTCTCTCATCCTTTTAAATTATATTGCTATTGTCGAAATGCCACCAATTTTTTTTTTTCATTTTTGCCATATATACATATATATGTGTGTATGTATGTGTGTGTGTGTGCTAAGTAATTATGTTTGACCGATGACAAAACAGCTAGATTTTGCTTATACAAAACGAGTTCAAACATTTATAAGTATCTTCTTAAAACATGAAGGTATATAAAGCACTCCGACACGCTTAATGCTTCGGCATTTTTACCAGATTTTGCTTAATTACATATTGAGTGTCGCTCTTGGGTCGTGGTCAGGGTGATTCCTCCAATATAAAGACGTTAAAGCTTCTTCTTTAAAGGATTCGTGACAAACTAAAGATTCCTAGAGTCTCGTATATAGCAGTTCGTCGTGGTCTACAACCTGCATCAGTCACTTAGACAAACTCAACTCTTCTTGTTACAACTCTTTGAACTTTTTTCTTGCTAAGATCTAAAGTGTTTGTTTTCAACATGTTATTTCGTGTATACGAGCAGTTTCTAAATACATATATTTTACCAGCAACCGTACAAAATCAAATAAGCTAGTTAAAAGTAGCAAACTTTCTTAGTTTCTGTTATATAAAATAGTGAAGTGACTCAATATACCACATCATAAACTAACTTTTAAATCGTTCTTCGTTACGTTATTCAAGGGCCACAACTTTTTGATTATCTACCTAAAAAGTTTCTAGCTAGTTTTGTTTGTTTGTTTGTTTTTGAATTTCGCGCAAAGCTTCACGAGGGCTATCTGCGCTAGCCGTCCCTAATTTAGCAGTGTAAGACTAGAGGGAAGGCAGCTAGTCATCACCACCCACCGCCAACTCTTGGGCTACTCTTTTACCAACGAATAGTGGGATTGACCGTCACATTATAACGCCCCCACGGCTGAAAGGACGAGCATGTTTGGTGTGACGGGGATTCTAACCCGCGATCCTCGGTTTGCGAGTCGAGCGCCCTAACCACCTGGCCATGCTGGGCCCTAGCTAGTTTTGGAAGTCCAAATAATGCATATATTGTCATTTTAAATATTAATAACATCCAAACATAATTTTTAAGTAATAAGGTATATGACCTAAAATAACTTATCATAGGATGAAAGTAGAGGTCGAGTTATTGATAGGACCACAAGGCTATAAAAAGTTTCTGTTGTTGACTTTGATTCTATCAAAATAGTGAGTACTACAGTGTGATTTTCATTCGTCAGTTTATTGTCATTTATTTTCCGGTTTTTTATTTTATATTTGTCAAGTTTTTTTCAGCTCTGTAAGACTGCAACATCCTTTAGAACTTTCAACAGGAGTAAGTGTACGTTTTTATCTATTGCCACCGTATTATCACAACTCTGATTGATGATTTCTATACGAAATCATTATCGGATTTGTGAGTAAGTTCAACAACAAAAAATGCAAACTATATCATAAAATAATACAAACAAAGCGATGAATCAAAAAAATATTTGAGGTCGCGGGTTGGCTCAGTAGTAGAACTTTTGAATTCAGAATTGGCGTATCGGGTTTGAATCTGGGTGATACCACAAAATATTCCCTGTACTTTAAGCTATGGGTGCGTTACAAGATAGTCAATCAATCCTTAGCGTGTATGGTGGGTGGTAGAGTGCTACTGACTGGCTTCCTTTCCTCTGGTTAGTAGTTCAAATTTAGGGACGGGGGCAGATAGCTTTAGTAGCTCTGCCATAACTACATAAAAGAATGAAAAAATATTCTAACTACAAATTGCTCAACCCTCGTGTGATCATATGCTTAACATAAACATGGAAACAAAAACACGGAAAATCCTTATAATCCACCGGTTGTAAATGTATTGTCTAAGTTCGGGAAGTCATTGTAATTCACTGGTTGTAAATGTATTGTCTAAGTTCGGGAAGTCATTGTAATCCACTGGCTGTAAATGTATTGTCTAAGTTCGGGAAGTCATTGTAATCCACTGGTTGTAAATGTATTGTCTAAGTTCGGGAAGTCATTGTAATCCACTGGTTGTAAATGAATTGTCTAAGTTCGGGAAGTCATTGTAATCGACTGGTTGTAAATGAATTGTGTAAGTAGCATTTCATTCCAGAGTTTACTTATTAAAGGATAACTTGAAGCCAATATTAGCTAGTTTATCCTAAGAGCAAATCTTAGGTCTAAAGTGGCTACTGATTGTCCTTCGGTTGGAAACTATGGTTTTTCCCTGAGTGAAGTCTTGTGAACAGGTTTTACACATTTGATTTACTATCACATTTTATTGTGATCGCTAGTTTGAAGAAAAAAACAACAACAGGGAAATTACCCTTATGGATTTAGTTCGTGTAACGCGGCATGGACTTAGTTCATGTAAAGCAACACCAAGACGTTCATCAAGTGTTAAGGGATAGAAGAAAAGCACCTGCTTCGATAATCTTAATGTTCACGACATCTATCGTTGTCTCGTTGCGGTTGAAGTGACAATACTAAGGCTTTGCACTACTAATTAATGAATTTGCTGGCTGCTAATTAGTTAATTAAGACAAACTACCAATCACATTATCTCCGTTCTCTGCGTGCACATTGCACGAGTTATATGCTGTAATTGAAGCGAGTGACGAAGACGAGGCGGGAACTGCCCGTTTTGTACATCTCTGTTTGTCCGTTCGTTTAGTTGTATAACATCCTGTCAAATTAATAGGGACGAGATCTGCTCAAGGAAGAAATGGATTCATGGTTTTAAAGTACTTTCTAGCTGTTCAGACTGATAACCTACAACACCATTAAGCATTATAAAGTATTTTGAAGTATTACATGGTAGTTAATATTTTTCGAGAAATTATATAGTTTAGAAGCAAAGTTTAAGATTTCTCTGTCATGAGCTCTTATATTAAAGGTAATATGTTATAACTTTATTAAGTTATTAAAGAATAGGCCCCCAGTGGCACAGCGGTATGTCTGCGGACTTACGAAGCGAGAAACCAGGTTTTGATACCCGTGGTGGGTAGAGCACAGATAGCCCTTCATGTAGCTTTGTGCTTAACTACAAACTTGAAATATTTTAAAATAGAAACTGTAAATTAAACGACGAAAGGTTCATAGTTTCCAAATTTTTCTTATTCTCTTTTTATATAAAAATATGGTCTTTCTTAATTTTCTTAACATAAAACTGCACAATGGAGCATTTGTGCTGTACTCCCTGTAGGATCGAACCCCGAATTTTAGAGTTATAAGCTCTCAAGATTATGGTAGCTAAAATATTTGTGTGATAGATTGAAACTTCACTGCTACTATTCTTGTAGTCTGCATATGCATACAGTGGAAGAACATTTTACAGTTTCTACAGGATTTTGCATCCTTGAAATGCTTAGAAACAGCAGCTTCTCGATGAACAAAGAAATAGAAAACTAGAAAATAGAAAACAAGCAGCTTCTCTATCTATTTAATAAAAGTTTTCCTTGTATATGTAGATCATTGACTTTCTAAAGCACCGGTAAAATGAATAACATGCCTCGCGTTTATGTCTTTTTTTGAATTTGATCAGAGATGATGTTAATCATAAGCGATTAAAAAATAGAATACCCTTACTTGTTCTAAGAATAACCAGAACTTTTCATAAGGAACGGAATTTAGAGCCAACAACTAAAAAAAACGCCATTGAGACCATGTTTGTGTTGGAAAAGGGACACTCGAAATGGGGATGGCACCACCTAGCGATGTTAAGGAGATTAGCCTTCTAACCTTTGGGGAATAATGACAGAGGTTTTGGGCTGTTATTTGATGTATGTGAAAAAGCTGCTAATTTGGAATGGGTGGATTCTGGAAGCAGGCAACTAAACTACTATTGCTGAGCTTAGACATGCTACATTAGACTCGGAAGAGCGCTTTATGTTGCAGCAGTTCAACTGATGGAGCATAGTGGTTTTCGAGTTAGAGCAGTGGTTTAACCCAACAGAGAACAGGGCATTACACAAAAACCTGCAATACAGATTTCCTGTGATGCATAATACCCCTTGAAGTGTATTTGGAGATAGAGTGAACAGGAAAGTTATTTTACTTCTGCGATGTAATGAAGTATTGACTAACGCCATGTTGCACAAAGTGCACTTATTCACGTTCAACCTCAGCTTAACAGTCTAATTAACTTTTTCAGTACAGCGAATGGTAGTTTGAAGATAGAAATAGAAATGGTGATAGTTACGTGAAGAAGTAGACTAGTACAATAGTGGAAACGAAGATCGAATTTGAAATTATAAGTCATTACCATCATCGCAACAACGCTGGCATTTGAGCAAGAACCTCGTTTAATACAGAGGTGAATAAAGAGCTTCTTATAACTGTGGAGAAATGTAATACTAGGATCTTTACTGTCTATACCAAATGTCGAGCAGATACAAGCAAGTGCAAATAATGGAGAATAGAAGAGAGAAGTCTATTTGGAAAATGATGTACAATAGCTCCAGTTTCTCAGACTGATTTAAACTAGTGGCCGTCGAATTAAGGTTGACTACCTGGTCTGAGCTATTATTACCAGCAAGAAAGAAACGGCGTATATGTAAACGTCTGCAGGTGACAGGCATCATTCCGCATGAATATCCGTGCAGTAAGAACGTTACTTAATCTGGTCATATATCAAGAACTACATTCCTACCCACTAATATAGAAAGCAAAAGGACAGTATCCAAGTAATGAACATTTGTGGCTGGGGGAAGCAAAGTTGTAATTAAACTGTGACTTGGATCAATCTTGAGGTAGGTAATTTAGGATTAGCTATAGGAATTTTACGTATGGATGCTGCTCATAAGCTACATTCAAGCATCTTTTATGAATAAACAGAACTATACATTAATGAAGCTTGCATCTAATGTGGATATGAACTGAATTATAAATTCTGGGAAAACTGAATCCATCTTGTAAAAAGTCTTTTTTACTAATTTACTTATTAAATATTTACTTTGCACATAACTCCACGACAATTTGAGCTTGACTCTGTTTACTTGTTGATAAGAACTGTATTATTTTTTGAGTATGAATGCTGTGTTGCAAAACTCCTGATCTGGAGAAACAATAAATACTTTTGACTGTCAGAGATCTAACACATTTGACGAGATAAAGTGTTAAACAAGAGGCCAGTCTCCTTGGCAGTGGTTTGTGGGAGGCAAAAAAGGTAGACCTGATTTGCTGTCATTATATTTGGGCCATGTATCATCGATGACACCCTAGTGTTCGGAAACAGGTATGAAGCAGCATTGCAAAACTAGAGGCCGCTCGTAGAGATTAAAATCAGTATGTATTAAGATCAAACAGAAATGCACTTTTGGCCCTTAATAAGTATGAATGGATCAGTACGGGCTCGCCTCATTCGAAGCAGTTATAAAATCTGGGCTCGATTGATGAAGAGGGACACAGTCTTCAGCTTTCGCATACTTGCATCTTATTACAGGTGTTTTGCGTTGAACTTCTTGGCATTTATTGCTTCACTGCCACAGTTAACTAGAATGAATCTGGACTTCATTTAAGATTCCTAATTCAACTGTAACTTTTAATTCTTGAAAAGCTAGGTACTAGGTAAGGAAAGTAGAGGCACAATGGTGTTGTTAGCTTATGATGGCACAGAAAGAGTGGTTACATAATGTGGCAGAAAGATGCTAGTGCTTTGTAGAATAAATAATAGGTTCTTTGCTTTAATTTTGTTTTTTAAATGTGTTTAACACCTGTACGATCGAAAGATATTATTGATGAACCATGAAAAGGTTAGGTGATTAAGACGTTAAATGGCTTTTAACGCTGAACGACAAAACACGATTAAAGTTCCATCGTACTTAGGTTTAGTGGAGAGTTGGAAGACCTAGAAGAAATGCTGTTTCATTGTTATATTCTAAAAGAGCAACAGAAGCAGCCAGCTAGAAATACTAATGATATTTCACACCCGCCAAGATTAAGGGTGTTTTAAGTTATAACCAAGACCTTGATGAGACGAATTGAGTATTAAAAAGTGTTATCTGTGGTAAATTTCTGGCTTGCTCCGACAAGATATATTTATGGACATAATTGGACCACCGCATGAAACTAATCGAAGTAATCGATATATAGGTTGCTAGCTACTGACATAATTCTTAGCTAGTAGTTAGTGGTATTAGATCTTTCTTTAATTGATAATTAAAGCTAATACACTAGCTGGAAATATTATAACTCGATTCAGTATGTGTGTCATTCACGGCAAGAGACAAACATTGAACTTTTGTTCGCAGCGTTGTATCGAGCATTAGGGCAGTGATGGGTAATCTAAACTATTCTGCCAAATACTTACTAATAAAGTATTCAGTATACACAGCAAGGTC
>NW_013670048.1:30051-30771 GCF_000517525.1 Limulus polyphemus | reverse complement strand
CTCGTCAATTTTAGATTCTGGGATTTTCGCCACTATTGCTTCAAAACTTGGAATAAATCGCTCTTCGAAGTTGGTTTTTTTGGTTGTTTCTTGACTTGCCGGTCGAGTATGGCACAAGGGTTTTCGATGGGGTTCATGTCAGGAGATTGGCTCAGCCAGGGCAACTTCTGGATACCATTTTTCTTCCTGTCACTTTTGGGTGTTTTTAGCAGTGTGACACGGTGCTCCATCTTCCTGGAGCAACGTTGTGTTCTTGTCCACGAAACCCTAGGAATAAAGTGGCAAGAGTCCTTCCTCCAATATTTCGACGTATTTTGCAAAAGTTATGTTGCCAACGCACTACACTAAGCTCGATCTCCCACCAACCCAAACAGCTCCCCAAACCATCACGCTGAAACTACCATGCTTCACAGTTGGCTGCAATCTGTTGAGCCATAACTCTTGGTGAGGCATTCTCCAGACTGATATCCTTACACTGTCCAAAAATTGAGCGAAACTTGATTCGTCTGAGAACAATACGGTCTTCCAATAGTCCAGAAGCTTGGTCATCATATCATTTGCCCACTCCTTTCGTCTTGCTATGTTGGCATGTCTTAATAAGGGCTTCCGTCTAGCTGCTCTGCTGTGGAGAATCCGTTGAACAGATTTCGGGCTCATCCCACCAACTTTGGCCACTTCTGCAGTCGTTAATCCATTTCGATGCTCCTCTTGACAGCCATT
>NW_013670048.1:15258-29064 GCF_000517525.1 Limulus polyphemus | reverse complement strand
TTCAAAACAAACAAACAAACTAGGGAATATATATATATATATGTACAGCGTGGTCACAAGTAAATAGACACAACCTTTTCAGAAAAAATGAAAATTTTCAGTCATATTCACATGAATTTATATATTTATAATCTAATTAATATCTAGTAGATCTTCCTTTCGTTTCGTGGAGTTCGTTGATCCTTTGGGGCATCGTGAAAATCATCTCGTCAATTTTAGATTGTGGAATTTTCGCCCACTCTTGCTTCAAAACTTGGAATAGATCGCTCTTCGAAGTTGGTTTTTTTGGTTGTTTCTTGACTTGCCGGTCGAGTATGGCCCAAAGGTTTTCAATGAGGCTCATGTCAGGAGATTGGCTCGGCCAGGGCATCTTCTGGATACAATTTTCTTCCTGCCACTTTTGGGTGTTTCTAGCCGTGTGACACGGTGCTCCATCTTCCTGGAACAACGTTGTGTTCTTGTCCACGAAACCCGAGGAATATAGTGGCAAGAGTCCTTCCTCCAATATTTCGACATATTTCGCAAAATTTATGTTGCCAACGCACTACACTAAGCTCGATCTCCCACCAACCCAAACAGCTCCCCAAACCATCACGCTGAAACCACCATGCTTCACAGTTGGCTGCAATCTGTTAAGCCAAAACTCTTGGTGAGGCATTCTTCAGACCCATATCCTTCCACTGTCCGAAAATTGAGCGAATCTTGATTCGTCTGAGAACAACACGGTCTTCCAAAAGTCCAGAGGCTTGGTCATCATATCACTTGCCCACTTCTTTCGTCTGACTATGTTGGCAGGTCTTAATAAGGTCTTCCGTCTAGCTGCTCTGCAACGATAACCCAATCTGTGGATAATCCGTTGAACAGATTTCGGGCTCATCCCACCAGCTTTGGCCACTTCTGCTGTCGTTAATCTGGGATCCATTTCGATGCTCCTCTTGACAGCCCTTTTTGTCCTCTCCGATGGACCAAGATCACCCGGACGCTGCTCAGTTGTTTCCTTGCCGTGCCACGATGATTCTGTTGACTGTCGAAAGCGGGATTCCCAAATTCTGCGAAATTTGCCGCTGACTTATTCCACCATCTGCTTGACCAACTATTCTTCCTCTAATAAAATCTGACAATTCGAGAGAACCTTGAGTTCTAGGCATGTTGTAGCACAAGATAATTAGTGTGCTGACCATTTTCATTTATATAGTGCTCTGTGAACACAAATTAGTTAGTATAAATCAGTTAAATATTAGGTGTCTATTTACTTGTGACCACTCAGTGTACAACCGAGGACACCTCAAATAAGATTATTGGGAGTGGTTGTTCCAATTAATTTTCGTAATTAGATAGGTGATATTAGATTAGGAATAGAAATAAGCCCGGACATCCACGTTTCAAAATATATCACTTAAGTTGGTGAACAATACATTCTTCTCTCTTATAAACTGTTTCTTTTTTCAGTAGATTAGCTGAACATTGTAATTAATACAGCCGCGTATGTTACTTCCACCCCTACCCCCCTAAAAGTAACCTTAATTAATATAGCCGCGTATGTTACTTCCACCCCTACCCCCCTAAAAGTAACCTTAATTAATATAGCCGCGTATGTTACTTCCACCCCCACCCCCCTAAAAGTAACCTCTTTCATGCAACGCTGAGTCTTATACCAGGTACGATGATGAGAACTTTAATTAGTAAACAAGTTGGATATGTGCATTTGAAGTGAACAGTAAAGCCAATTAATTTCCTAAGATTGGTAATAAAGTGTTTTCGTCATATAAAGTAGTGGAGATACATATATTTTAAGTAACGTATATTTCATGTAGTTTCATATTCCAGTTATTTTTTGGATGTTTGGTTATGTACGGCAGCATTACTAAGAGGACATTAAAGTGCTATTAATTATAGTCGTTTATTTAAACACATTTAATTCACACGTATTATGTGTGCATACATACTTTTAATGCATATATATATGTATTTATTTAATCATATATTTATATGTATCATAAGGAAAAAGCCATTAAGTTACTAAGAACATAATTTTGTGTGTAGAATGCCGAAAATTAAAAAAAAATATTTGTGCTATTTCTGTATATCAATAAGCGCTGCTAGCACGTTTAAAGAGTAAACGCTATTTCAGTAATGAGCATCGAAAACCCCTTTAAAGCGGGAAATTTGTGTAATGTAATTAAAGAAGCTGTAATAAGAGAACACTGCGAAACAGTCGGTTCTTAAACCGTTGCGTTTAGAATGATATGCTACATATGATTAATGGTCAATTTCAAGATGCGCCATGTTTGTGTGTGTGTGTGTGTGTGCTAGAAGAGAACCGACATTAAAAGTTTAGTACTGCAATTAGCTCCAAGTGTTCCGACGATTTATAAGTATAGTTGTTTAATATTTACAATGATAAATACTTCAACTAACAACAATTGTTTTAAACTCTCAAGTTATGTTGATATCAGCACTTGTCCCCATTTGTTTTTTGGTATCGAAACGTGTTCGAAAATAATAGGTTTGGTTACTGAACTCATTAAGTAGTCGTAATCAAATTTTGACACAAGTTTTTAATTAAAATTGAAAAAGTGATTAATGGTACATTTAATTTTACAGGAAGAATGGTTTGAATAATTTGGAAAGAATTGAGAAAAAATATTTTTCTCTTTATATATATATATATATATATATATATGTTTAAATAGATACATATATACACATATAGCGTATTAATCCTTCATTTCTTTAGTGTGGTATATAAAATATAGTAGAACATCCACAGTGTCAAATATCGTACAAATGATTACAACTTAAGCTAATAAAATCATTTTACAGCCTCGAAGATTTCTTGGAGATTTCTTATAAAAAAAAAGAGTATTAATAAACACAAATGGAAAACTACCATTAAGAGGGCTCTTAATAAACCTAAGAAGTTGTTATGTGAAATTAAGATATCACTGGACAACAACAAACCAATTTATCTGCTACTAGAAAGAATGCAACTATTTCTGAGATATTTGACGATGCTGATTCTAAAAACATGTTGAAAATTACCGATCACCTCTAGTTTTTGAGTTATGATATATTTATTCATAATATTCTTATATATCGTGAAAATAACAACTTTGTCTTTAATAACTTTATTTATCCATTGAAAATTACATTTAAGAATGAATAATCTGCACGCTTTGATAAGTTTCTTTGGTGTTCACAGCATGAACAACAGGAAAAGTTTCATATAATTTGACAAATTAGCCATTAAACAGTGGAGTGTGAAATAAAAAAATATTGAAATTTGACATAGGTTTGCTTTCTAGCTAAGGGTTGTTGGTGGATTATATAAATAACTTTCTATCTAAGCCCAGTTTTATTCACTCTACACCGTTTTTTACATAGAATTACATTAAAACAAATTACAAGGTGCAGCTGGTGAGCCCTTGCAGTGCTTCTCAATTCTTTCTTGTATTATTATTTAACAAGTTTCTTTCTTGTACACTAAACTGTCACTAGATGGAATTGTTTGCTGACGTCATGTCTACATTAAGTTAAGATTTTTTTATATAATTACATTTAAAATCACATTTTAAAAAATCAACACAAAACTAAGTAAATGAACAGGACATTATTTGAACAGCTTTTGGCTTGTGAAATTTTATCACATTAGCTTGATCATTTGGCATCTGTCAGGTAAAAAAAATTGTTTGAATTTTTCAATAAAAAACCTTTATAGTTCACTAAAAATATGTATCATTTGATTTTTTTAAAAATTCGTTGATATAAACGTTTCAAAAATGTATCCCTTTTTGAGTACTATACAACGTTTAGAAATTACAGTTATAAATTAGGGTACTTGATGGAAATACTCAGCTATCTCCAAACGAGGCTGTGCGAGGCGGTATATCTGCGGACTTACAACGCTAGAAACTGGGTTTCGATACCCGTGGTGGACAGAGAACAGACAGCTCATTGCACCGCTTTGTGGTTAACTTTAAATAAAAAATAAAATAAAAAAAACAAATGGTTACCGTGCCAGATTGTAGGTTAGAGGTCTTATGATTCGCGTCTCTGTACCATGTAAATGGTTACCGTGCCAGATTGTAGGTTAGAGGTCTTATGATTCGCGTCTCTGTACCATGTAAATGGTTACCGTGACAGATTGTAGGTTAGAGGTCTTATGATTCGCGTCTCTGTACCATGTAAATGGTTACCGTGACAGATTGTAGGTTAGAGGTCTTATGATTCGCGTCTCTGTACCATGTAAATGGTTACCGTGCCAGATTGTAGGTTAGTGGTCTTATGATTCGCGTCTCTGTACCACAAATTCGCACTCTGTACTTTAAATCCGTGGGTGCGTTATAAGAGCAAAGTTTAAATCTCATTATTCGATGGTGGTGGGTGCTATTGACCAGCTGCCTTCCGTTTAGACTAGAAAAGTACTTTATTTGATCTTTTAAAGAAAAATTACTTCTGAAAAGTGTATAAATGATTTTTGTTTGGTAAGGTAGCAACTCTTTCAGTTGGTTACACAGTCTATGAAAGCCGTTGGACGGCTATGTTTTTTTTTAATTATCTGGTACACATTAGAGTTTATTTAACCCTATCACCAAGAAGCTTTTTTTTTGTCGTTGTATGAACAAAGTGCCACCAGTATCACACTTCGAAGTTCTTGATCTAAACACACAAAGAAATTAAACTGCATATTATATAAGAAAAGTAAACTTTTAAACAGCGCAGTATTAGTTTAATATCTATCAGCATGACAATAAAGAACGAATGGCGTGGACATGTAAATATAATTTGTTTGAATGTATGCACTTGTATTTGTATCTGTTTTTTAAATGGACATTCATATCATATGTAATCGTTCCTTATTCGTTTTTCAGGATATGATGCGTTGAATGTCCTTGACTTTTCCGGTTCGTTAATCGTTAGCTTCCAAAAGAATTCTATCCTCATGGTAATGACGTTAAGTTATGTATTTTCCACCTACACTTGCTAGCTATTTTTTTGAAGAAAGAGGCAGCAGGGTAATCGAATCAAGTTCTGAATCGTCGAAAGAAAAAAGGTATTAGGAAGCTTGTTGATTACAAATAATGCTGTTGTACATAAGGTTCGACGGAACAGTTTCCGGTACTGCAGCTGCCCTAAGTGACACTCACAGCTAAGATTGATAATCTATGCGGCATATCTATCTGTGCCTTCAAGTCTGTAGATTTCTTTTAGCGTTAACATAAATTTTGGATCTTATGTAATAACTCAGCTTCCTGCATTTCAAGACATCTGTTTATTTGAGTTTATGGAATTTGTTATATTTTAATGCACATTAATGACTCGGGGCTACAAGTCTCTTTATTAAAGATACACTTGAAACTGGTACTTATCCATTTGCTATTAGCCTGCATTTGTCTGCAATTTTCTTCCATAAATGTTTAGAAACAAACGTAATAGTACAGAGAATTTTCTTTGATTTGTCCGGCTGAAATGTACGAAATATTTGAAGCTTTAAAAAGACTTCAGTAAAAGCGGGTGTGGAGTTGATTGTCTTTGTTTTGTATCAGCCAGAGGATACATTATCTTTCTATCTAGTTTGAGGTATTTCGCTAAATACACAACGCCCAACACGTAGTATCTTGAAGCTAGATTATCTATCTATCTACAACGCTCTTGAAAATCAGGCTATCAAATAAACTTGTGGTGAGGGAAAGATTAATGTCCTAGCAAAAACAACCAAAAAAGACCTATACTTACAATTATTTTTAGTGCAATGCTACACAATAGGTTATATGCACTCTGTCCATCAAGGAGAATCGAACCCAGGATGTTAGCGTTCCAATTCGTAAATTAAGCTCGTCGCCGACCTTCTGGGAAAAAAAAAATGAAGCAAGACACAATTGAATAATATCTTAAGAACAAACATTATAAAGATACCAGCTAAATCTAAGATAAATGGTGCACTGAACAACACACTAAAACGATTTAAATCAGAGATAAATAGTGTAGAACTTGCACAGTAAAATTGTTCTTCATAACAAATAATCAATAGTGACTCTGTTTCAAAACAGCAACCAACATATTCTAAAGGATCATATACATTTTTAATTTTGTAAACGCGCAGCTTATATACGTCTAAATCATAATAAGAATAATTGGATCTAACTTCACACAACCAGAGTTTGATATATTTCAGTATATGTTTAGAAGGTTTCTGATGTTTGTTTTTGTTCATTTGTTAGTAGAATGATCAAGAAACTGAGGAGTGACATTTTTTTTCTTTGTAGAAAAATATTTGTTTGGTTACCATACGATGAACAATTCAATATTTAATAACATTTATTAAATGTGACAATGTCCTATAATAACATTCTTATAGGAAAGTGAGATGAAATGTATATTTTAACCTGCAATGAAAGCTAATTACTATATATATAGAGAGAGAGACAGAGAACCAAGATGTAGTTATTATTATGGCCAAATGATGCCCGTCTTTTTACCTATCGTTTCTGACAGAACTGTTGATCACATGAAGAATAAAGGTTGAAACATAGGATTTGAAAAGGAAAGAGTTAAAATTAATGATCAGATTTGGAAGAGTACATGGTCTTTAACTGTAAACATTCAGCATGTGCTTGCATTACCAACCCAACTCCAATTAATAAATCACACACGTAGAGGTGACTGGTTGCTAGTTTGCTAAAACTCTTCATTTAGAAAGTAACTGGACCATCTCCCCTCCCGTGTACATGTTAAACCTTTAGACCGATTCGTTTACTAAGCTACCTTTCATGTATCATTAGTACTCCTTCAAATGATATTCTACTCATACATGCTGTTTTTCTTTTACGTGAATAAATATCTGTATGTTCATGATTCAATTTCTTAAAGTTAATTCTATCAAAAAAGTCAGTAAATGTAACTTGGATTGCTTTTGTATTGTACAGCTGGATAATTAAAGTAGTTGGTTAGAGAAACAGGATAACATACTAGTTACAGTTAACACCTCCCAAGTGAATGAGTGAAGACTTTCTTCCTGAACACCGGTTGTCTGTCTTCCTTGTATTATTAACCTCTCATTGACTTATAAGAAATCGCTGAGATTGGGGGTTGAGCTGCTGTCCAAGTTTAAGTTGTGTCGGTAACCGTGTGATACGGAATATATATAAACTGAATATTTCTGTAACGTAATAGATCTTTTCTCATTCAGTTTTTAAACATTTTAGTACAGATTTTTATATTTAGTTACCGTTTTAAATGAACCTAATCGTGCACACAAGCACTTTTGTCCAACCTGGACAGTTCAGATCGGGATTTGTCTGTTCTTCTCTCCTGTTCTTGCTTGAGCAAGTCTCACTTCGTTATCATACGTGAAGGTAAAAAAACTCAAAAACTATGTTTTCCATTCTCTGTTAACTGGGCTTGTCTGACGACGTGGCATCTTCGGAAGTTATAAAAATATTACCGAATACAATTCAAAACAAACGTATTTATGCCACAGATTTTGCCCTTGCCATTGTTCGGTGAAATAATCTTAAGAGTTCACCTTGGTGTCAGTCCAGTGGGGCTCTTCTCTTGTTCAGTGTTACAAACAGACGACAAACTAATCATGAGTCATATATACACGCAGTCCTCGTACGCCTATCGCTAAATAAAGTTTTGTTTTATTGTGAAACAACTTTGTGTCAGTCTCTTTCATTTGAAATCTAATCAGCACTATTTATATTTGATACTTCCAATCTTTGAACCTCCTGTTATTGTGGTTTAGTAGGTTACCTGTATGGTTTAATTATATCTGAGCATACCACAACTAGTCGTTCGTTATATATGTGCAGTTTATGCGATCGTATCAGATTAATGTGTGATAATTAAATGTGTCACATAAGGCATCCAATAAATATTTCCATACTACCTTTTCAATATAACTCTGCATCAAATACAATGAAAGCAAATTAGATTGTGTTGTCTTTATTCCTGTTGAAAGATATTTTTAAAAAGCGTTATGACATTGTTATTCTGCAGTTTCTTACCAAACTTCGCCAAATCTTTTGTGTCTGAACATCTTCTCCTTGACTTTGTGACCTTAGTAAGCTCTTAATGTAATTTTAGAACATTTAAATATCAAAAAAGAAAAAGTTCCTTTAATAAAGTGACATTTATTAAATCGCAGGCCACTTGTGTTAGAATCCCACAAGGTCTATCCAAATGTATAATATACGCACTGAAAATACACATAAAACGACCTAATAGAATATTCTGGCCTGAAAAAAATAACATATTGTTACAACTCAGTGAACAAGGACAATACTTATTACACCTTCGTGTGATTATTCTAGATAATTAGCACCTGCTTTGGAAGTAGGTCGTGTAGCACTCATATAAGTGTGTGTATATCTAGGTAACAGTAAACAACATATTTAGAAAGCTAATCATGTAAAAAGGCCAAGGCTATTTATATATTTATGAACATTCTCTATCGATGCGAGTACATTGTAAGACTTCCTTCAAAGAGAGACTCGATCTTAGACCCAAATAATAATTTCTAATTCAGAGGACAAGAATTTCTACAATTCTTTCAAACTACGAAACTACTACCTTTTGTAGTTCTATAGTTGGTTCTGTTTCGTATGTTTCAATGAAAAGAGAAAAGTTTATCTCTTTCAGTCATCAAATTGTGATTAATGCAATCAATGAAAAAAATGAGGCTAGTCATAGCATGAATTCTTCATAAGATAAAAATCTGAGTCTAAAGTTTCTGTCTTCTAAAACAAACTTTGCTAACATTGCAACAAAATATTTATCGGCGAAATTTTCCTAATAATACTGTAATAAAAAGAGTAATCAGCATGCATTTATATTAGAGCACAACATTTCATTTCTCAGAATGAAAGTATGCCGTGTTACAGCGTAACGGTATATTTGTTTGGTTTCTCTTTTGTATAGCTAGATTGAAAAACAGCCAAATGTCATGGTTTGGTGCTCAAAAATTCGCACACCGTGAAGATATTCATTTCGCTTTTATATTTAAAATTGTCCCGCAACAATGATGATATTAATGTTGTATTTCTAAATTCTGACATGCATGTTGAATAGGCTTGAAGATTGGTTGATCTACAAACATATGAGCTGAAAGTCAAGTCATCAAACTACACAAACTTGCTAGATTAACGTAAGAGGAAACTGTTGTTTTTGTTTTGAGAGACCTTTAACATGCTGTCCAAAGCTAAAACGTGTACTAGTTGAGTTTAAGACGAGTTTCTATTTAAGTTTAATGGCTCCCTTACTTATAATCTAAGGATGACAATTGGAATGATTTTAGAACGATAAATTGTAGAACTATCTCGTTAATTGTAATAATGAAATGTTTCTGTTCATTTAGAACAATTTTCAGTGACATATTAGCCGATAGCGTGCAGATTTATAATTACATCCGTATGACAGCTTGTCACGTATGTAAAAACGAGGGCACGATCATGTACTCGAAACCGAATAAGGAATCTTTTACTTAAACTCACTTAGAGCAAATGAAGTCAACATTGGCTGCGACCACTCACATCTTCCCTCTGTGCACGAGTCAGTGGCTATATAACGTAAAAAGAGTATATAAACATGTATATATTAAAACGTAGTTAAAGTTATTTTCTTAGCTGAAGCTCAGCCTTTCAGGATGGTTTACGCCCCTCTGCCTGCCCCTCTTGTCATGTGCGACCTTTTGAGTTGCGTTATATGCGTGCTTAAGAAGAAATGATAAATTCCGGCCTGGGCAGACATTAAGAGGATATAGGTGCCCTTACAATTGATTGTTACCGGCCGTCGTTGGATGGCATACTCCACCCTCCAGTCAAGGCCGGATATGATTAGTATAGAAATGTACACACCATACAGTCTCATTCACTGGGAGCCTTTGACGAAGGCCGATCTATTGATACTTCAAATCAAACCTGTACTTTCCTGATCCTAGCGGAGGTTTAAACTCCCGCATGTTGAGAAATCGTGCATTGTTAGTGAATAATGCTATTCACAACAACCACATGCACTTGGAAACTTACGTCCACCAACATATATCATACTCAATACATATATATGACTACCATACAACTGTAAGCATATATATAAACACAACAACAACTTTATCAAAGTATCTATGGTTGTTCAGATGAAGGACGCCGTAAGCACAGCTAGTCATTTAGAGAAACAAACACTCAGCCCAAACAAAACTCAACTCCTTGATCTTAAAAACGAACTCAACAGCATAAACGTTTATTGCTATTATGGCAGCAACAAGTTTATATTTTAAGTTCATAATGTTGGTTATAAAAGAACAAACTCAAAGCGTTCAATATTTATTGAGTAAACTTTTTAAGTTCTCTCTCTTGGAGCTGGTTTCACAGCTAACCTGTAGTCGGCGGCTCCAAGAGAGGACTTAAAAGTTTGTTCATTAAATATTGGGAAATAAAAACTCAAACGTGGTTGATTTATGTTTATCTAGATTGTTTGAATACAGAGAGAATATCCTTTAACTGACCGAACGTACAGGTAACTCACTTTTAATTCCACAACTAAGATAAACATTGTGCAAATACAAAGAATAGCCATCACACCTATTTCACTGATAATTTTCTTGTTTTATTGTTGCAGGATATTTTCAAACTAAAATTTTATGTTCTAATTTATGCACATTTTATTACCTCAGAAAACATGCCAAACATAAATCCATTATTCATTTCGACTTTTATTTAACCAACAATCAGAATAAGCTCACTAAATCATATATTTTCACTCTAATATTTGATGTCATAGAAAATAAGTCACTGTCAAGTATTTGCGTGTTTAATGTCAAATATGACATCCCTATTTACTATTTTACATTCCATAAATTCTTAACAAAACGTAATTATTTTTGTTTAGGCTGAACTCAAACAAGGATTAATATTTTTACTGATGTTGTTGAACACCAACCTCTTCTAACGAAAATGGTATTAGAAGAATTAGGTAATGCTGAATTAAACCACAGAAAACAGTCATGTACAAAGGAATATTAAGCAAATAAGAATATAGATATCGGAATTTGTAAAACAGTCATAATTACAACTGTATGGTTTTGTAAGTTATTGTTTTAGCATTCATATACAATGTAGGCCTAGTATTTAATCTGATGAGCAAGACTGTATGAGGTATTCTTGCATATAACGCTAATAAAGATCAATGGACGTGGAATATGGAAAAGGGAATCGCGAGTAGAAGTAAAATTTCATAGAACCAAATCGAAGAACACTCATGGGACATGATCTCTTTTAGGTCGTGGTTGAACAGTGGGAAATCAAAAGCAACCAGAATATTTAAACAGAGTAATTAGTCACTAATCTACTGTGTGACAGAATTTCCTATGTAACGACAAATATGTTTTATTTCAGGTAAGCTCTGGAGAATTATTTACTTCTCTGGGAAATAAAGATTAATATTTATTGTGGGTTTAGTAGGTTGAGAAGTTGCGTAACAACACTAGAATCTTTTCCTACTAGGATACAATATAGAAGACTAGAGAACTTCATTACAATATTCATCATTATTGTTAAGATTAATAGAGAAGATTAGAGAACTTCATTACAAAATTCATCATTATTGTTAAGATTAGTAGAGAAGATTAGAGAGCTTCATTACAATATTCATCATTATTGTTAAGATTAATAGAGAAGATTAGAGAACTTCATTACAAAATTCATCATTATTGTTAAAATTAGTAGAGAAGATTAGAGAACTTCATTACAATATTCATCATTATTGTTAAAATTAGTAGAGAAGACAAGAGAACTTCATTATAAAATTCATCATTATTGTTAAGATTAATAGAGAAGATTAGAGAACTTCATTACAAAATTCATCATTATTGTTAAGATTAATAGAGAAGATTAGAGAACTTCATTATAAAATTCATCATTATTGTTAAAATTAGTAGAGAATTCAAGAGAACTTCATTATAAAATTCATCATTATTTTTAAGATTAGTAGAGAAGACTAGAGAATTATCTTCAGAGTTTTCATCATCACCAACTTCATCAGAGAGACTAGATAATCATCATCAGAGCCTTTATCATTACTGAGACCAGTAGAGAAAACTAGAGAACTATCTTCAGAGTTTTCTTCCTCTCTAAAGTCAGTAGAGAAAGCTAGAGAATTATCACCTGAGTTTTGTTATTACTAAAGCCATCGATATGCGTTATACATAATTTCGTTCTGAAGTAGGGTTTTAGGAGCATGTGTGTATGGCAGCAAAGCAATTTTTATCTGAGAAGACAAATGAATTTAAAATATGTCTCTCTATATCTGATAGCTTTGTATGTTTTAACTAGACGCTGAATAATATAAAAGAATCCTTGACCTTTTTGTTTAGGTACTATGTACTCGATTAAAAAGAAAAATGAAAGGTATTGAAACGATAAACAAGATTGAATTTGTAACAATTAAAATAACTCCAAAGTATTGTAATAAAATAATAAAAGGTCAATGGGTGAAATGGTATTTAACCAAGAACCATGGGACACCTTTGTTTTCTTAGTTTCTTAGTTTAAGACACTAAACCTTACAGTTCTAGAAGATAAATTGTTTCAGTATGCAGCTGTTCAGGAGTTATTTCAAGTTTTAGCATAATAACCCCTCTTTCGTTGAAGGTAACATGGACACTATCAAAATAATCAATTATATTGGGGAAGTCTTTTTTTTTCCTTTATCAATCATAATAGATATAATTCTGTCTGACTTCGTTTGAAATCAGCCAAAATTACAAACAAACAAGCAAAAATCAGAGACTGCGATTCAAATTCTCTTTGAATTGGAAACGCTTAGTTATTTAACAGTTTAAAAAACTGCTATACTTCATCCAAGTCGTGCGCTTGTACATAAAGCAGATGTAACATTAACACAATTTGAATATTTCTACTTATAGATGGTAAATTTTTCGTAATTTTCAATACAAAGTAAAATACATACTACATTATTTCTGAGATGCTAGATGAAGGTGTTTATAATTTGTTTACTACCCTTTGTGTAAATGTTATACAATATATCTTATTTTCTTCATATTTCATTTTAATTCACTTCGTATACAACGTGTGCAACTAATAAAAAAGGGTTGCACATTTTATTTATATAGTCACACCCTGCATATCTTTGGATTTCAAACCTGGAGGAGCTTTTCTTTGTGTTTTAAACGCACGGTATCGTATTGTATGATTTTTACCATCATCGCCATCTGTCAGCTACAATTCGGCTTTTCATTTTTTTGACATAAATTAACCTAACAGAACTGTAATCACTTCTTCTCTTGTAAAGTTCACTACAGTGGGCATTTGATAACACACACGTCCGACCCTAGGGACGATGTATCTCCTGCACGTGGTGTGGTTGGCAGGTTGGAGCAATTAGCCTCATTGGTCTATGACACTTTCTAACATAGGGTCTTGAAATTATTACGAAATGCAAGTGGTTTTGATAGAGGATCAGTTAACAGGTTCTGTCTGATATATACGTGTCGCATTAAGTAGGACATAGGAAACCAGGTATTTAGAAAAACATCACGCACGTTTATGTAAAATAGAGGAGCTCTAATTGGGTGAGGCTTATTGTTCTGTTTCTTCCAAATTCCTCAACCATCTCTTTTATAGAAATAAGTTTATTCGGGTGTAAAATAAAAAGAAAGAAATTTACCATTTGTACAGGAATTGACAGCCAATATTCGTTACAATCGTGTTTTGTGTAATCCCGCGTTAAATGCATTTTATTTAACGCGCATTATATATATATATATATTTGTATTTATTTGTTTATTTG
>NW_013670048.1:1619-15039 GCF_000517525.1 Limulus polyphemus | reverse complement strand
CGTTGCAAGTCCGCAGACATACCGCTGTGCCACTGGGGGGCATATATTTGTATGTATATTCGAATTCGTTTGGACTGAGCGTGGCCTACTAATTAGTGTACCGGACTGTGGGGTCAAGATGACATTAACATACAGTCAGGAGGAATTTAGCTTAATAGATTCCGAGCAATAAAGGACCCATTTATATAACAACACTTCATGATTTTTCTCTAGACCTGAAGCTTTATTTTTCTGAATCTTTCCCTTCAGTTTATACTGTAATTGTGAATGAAAATGTGTAGTCTACATTATTGTGTTGCTCTAGTCTCTTTGTTTTTTAGGGCTGGACGTAGCCTATGGTCAACGTTCTCAGAATGTGAACCCGTGGATTCGTGGTTCGCATTCCGTTTCTACAAATGCGCTTTCGACACTACAGGTACGTGGGTGTGCTATAAAAGTGATGGTCAAATGTCACTATTGGGTCAGACACGAGTAGCCCGAGAGTTGGCGGTTAGTGCTGTGACTAGCTGCTTTTGCTCTGGTATATCAGTTCATAATTGGGGATGGTTAGCCCTTGTGTAGTTTTGCGAGATTATTTGAAACAAACAAACAAGTTTTCATTGTCGCTCACGTGCTACACGCTCACTCACAAATTTTGTGGACGCTCACAGTGCACATGATCTCAAGGCTTTGTCATGCATTTTTATGTACAGTGATATCTACGGTTCAATTCGTGGCTGTGATTGTTGTGTAGCACCAATTACCAACACAGTTGAAATTGTTGGTTCTTCTCAGCAAGCAATCGAGAGTAAATGAACTCTCAGATCCTTATCAACTGGAGTTTGTGTTGGACGCAAACACTTAACTGTATAAAGTCTAATCTGATAGCGTGAGGTCAAGAAGTCAAATATTCTCTACGGGATGATACACAATCACAATAAACGTCCATTTATTTCGTGCACTACATACATATAGTTAGGCTATATAAATGTTTATAACAGGTGGTGATACCAATCAATCTCCCTGAACATGTTTGCCCTCTGTTCTCACCTGTTGAGCTTTATGAAACATGTGGCTTCTTTCTATTGGTTACATACGTTCCTCAAGAGGTGTCTCTTTATAAATTCAAAATTTAGTACCGATAGCAAGTCCAAACATCTAATACAGCCATGTAATAAAATATAACCGAGTCCACAATAAAACTTATAATAATAGGTTATTCTGCTCTTCAATCATTCATATGGCTTTTACTTGCATAGTAATTAGATACATTCCATTTCACTGTGGACAGAGCACAGGTATTCCGTTGTGTAGCTTTGAGTTAAACGAAGCACACCAAACCAATCCATTATGAAAGAAACATGGCAAAGTAATCCATTATAAAAGAAACATACCAAACTCATCCACTAAGAAAAAAAACATGCCAAAGTAATATACTTTAAAAAAAACATACCAAACCCATCTACTATGAAAGAAATATGTCAAACGAATCTCCTATAAAAGAAATATACCACACCAATCCATTATAAATGCTTTTTTAGAATAATACTTGGATTAATTGTAAAATTTCTTTATTTTAGATGAACTTCCTGTATGCAGCAAAATAAATGACAAGGCTTCATAAAAAATTTAGCTTTAGATGAATCATACATTTGAAACGGTAAATATATTACAAATGTTGTGTGAAACAAAGGTAAATGCTGGCGGCTTACTACAAAACCCTGGTTATCCCTTGCTTTCAGGATTTCTCTCTTGTTATATTCAGCATAGAAGTTTCTTTTTAAATCAGAGTCACTCCGATGTTCGTCAATTTTATTCATTGATGTAATCATATCGTAGGAGAAGGGAGTTTCTATTAATTTACGATTTTTCTTAGCAGCTATTCAGCTACTGGTCTGTTAACGAGTAAGGTTTTGAGCAAGCTCAGAGATTTTAATCTGAACTTATATCTTTATTCTTTTCTGAATTATAGTTTCTCTTGGGAGTAGAAGTGGATGTGATATTCTAAAAAATCAAATCTGCTGAAAACACAGCCAGTTGTGAAATTGATGTTTCCTGATTAAGTGTAGATGCTACTTAGGTTTTTTCTTTTTATGACTTGAAATTTCTCTCTGTCAATGCTGGATTTCAAAGTAAAACCTGCTGAGCGAAGTGAATTTAGTATTGTTCTAACAGTTTCTATTGTTAAGTAAATTTTTTGGTTGTTGTTATGGATAATACAGTCTTGGACAAATTGTTTGTATATTTTGTAACAAATAAGATCCTTATTATTAAGATGGAGTACAAACGCACTTTACACTTGATGATGTCAAACTGAGAAATGCATGTTATATTAAACATCTACATATGTAATTTGTATAATTATCTTCATGTTATGCATGTAGGAGGCGCCATTAACGTTTCCCTAAGATCAGTTTTTCCACCATGATGAATAACTGCCGAAACATGTACTGCACCACTTTCCTATGTGTTCCCTGTGAGAAAGACAGTCTTCCTTCATCTTTTTTCCAGACAAACAACGAACACGAATCCTAGTATCAGATTTAACAAGCCAGAAACAGGACTCACCTGAGAAGATAACGTTTCGCTTGTGTCCTAACTGTAAGTGCATGTCGTTTTGCCCAAGTAACACGGTAATGACAGTGAATTCTGGTTTAATATCGGTTTGCAGATAGTCCTTCTTGCAAAATTATCTTGTTTGGTCAGTTTCCTATTCTCTGGTATTCTGGATACCCTGGAATGAATGTATTTATGCCATTCTTGTCGTAAGACACGTTGCAAGACTTCTTACGATGTTAACGTGTTAATCTGATCAAAACACGGTCATCTCGGGCAGTAGTTTTTAGGCGTCTACCAGGAGACTTTCCAGAAACAACTTTTCCTGTAATCCGATGACGTTTCAGGATTCTGGATACTATACATTGGGAGTATCCTACTGTCCTGGCAATGTCCGTTTGCTTCATACCATTTCTGGACAGTCGAACAATTTAACTCCCTGTACATTTTAACGCACTATAGCTTCTGGCACGTGACAAGGCATGACTCTACATCAAGTACAGAAAAATTGTCTGAGCAAAGCGTTGACATGTTTCGAAAAAGATTATATCAAAAGCACAGACTTTTATATAAAACAGGTGTATTTGTGTGTTTTGACGAACAACTGCTCAGAACAACTTATACAGACCTGAATAACAACTCGTACATGTTTGTTCGATCATACGCTACCTTTTCTCATACTACTCGGGCATATACTCAATAACTACTCCACGCAGTATAGAACAGTATGCAAACATTTTGGCTAAGAATGTACTGTATATGACTACTTAATTCTAATGATTAATTATTAAATATTTTTGTAACTCCATATTAATAACTAATTTCCTCTATTTTGTTTCTAAGATGAATATCTCCGATATTGTTTAATATGGAAGCACTAGTTATATAGTTTTCACATCTTGTGATGTTCCGTTCATAATTGTTTAAGATTTCATGATTTGTTGGGTTAAGTGCCCTAAAGATGAAACCTTATTCCTTAGATCAATGACATTTTGTCTATCAACATCCAAATCTCTAAACCTAAATTAGTTCTTAATAAATTCTGATATAAGTATTTCACTTCTTGGTGGTAAAAAACTGTCCTATTTGCTGTAACTGGAAGTACAACCTATGGTGCTGAAAACAGCGTGTATTACATAGGGATTTCCTGGTCTGATACTGCAAGTCTGTTGAAAACAAGTCTAACCTCATATTCATGTTTCCGCATGAGGTATATTCCCAATACGCACTCTGTCTGGATGTCAACTGTCCACACATTACATTGTATTTGTTTGTAATTAAGCGCAAAGCTACACAATGGGCTATCTGTTCTCTGCCCACCACGGGTATCAAAACCCGAATTCTAGCGTAGCAAGTCCGCAGGCATACCGCTGTGCCACTTGGCGCCATTAAATTGTGCAGAAACGTTTTCTACAGTGAGGGTGACTTTCAACTTTCCTCTCACTGGATGATGTATTTAGTTGTATATTTACATCTTTAACTGATTTGAGTTTCATCACCAATTTAACAGCTTTATTTAAATATATTATTTAATGATATACACCTGCTTTAGTTTAGTCTAATTCACATATCCTCATCTACTATGACATGTATGAATTGGCTACCTACCGACAGTCCACCAGTTCCAGTGAATCTTCTGTTTAACATAACCGCGCAAGTCTTCCCACATCTTCTGAAAGTTTCACCAAGGTTTTGTTATTCTTCTTTGCTCTGCCTTCTTCTTATGTGACACTCTAAATCTGTTTGATAAGATAGCCACTAATGTTTGGTAGTTGGTATGGCTTTTAGTTGGAAGATAAAAGGACGAAAAGACACATGTTAAGAATTTGGATATAAAAAGGCTAAGGACCAGATTAAATAGTTTATTTTCATAACAAGGCGACTGATTTCTGGAATGAGTTGCTTTTGCAGTAATGAAAACCATAACTTTACAGAAGTTTAAGAGGGGAAGCAATTATTTCTTTAAAAATAGAGGGTGGGTTTAAATATTTTCTTTTTTCAAGAGCGGGTGTGCAAGGGCAATTTGGAAAAACCAAATGGTTCCTTCTTATCCATATGTTATGTTGATTAATGTTGTTAAAGGTGGGCCTTTTAAACATACATTATCCATATGTAATGTTGTTTGATGTTGTTAAAGTTGGGCCTTTTAAACATACATTTTCCATATGTTATGTTGTTTGATGTTGTTAAAGGTGGGCCTTTGAAACATACATTATCCATATGTGATGTTGTTTAATGTTGTTAAAGGTGGGCCTTTTAAACATACATTATCCATATGTTATGTTGATTGATGCTGTTAAAGGTGGGCCTTTTAAACATGCAGGAAAATGAATAGCTTGCTGCTCACTACTCCATAAATATACTTTGAAAATTATTTCAAGCTGCGCCTGATATACCTCCACCCATCTTCATTTTATCCCCTCCCCAAATAAGATCACCCTGCAGACACCACTGTCCATCCCATGAAACTCGTTCATCATAGTCTCGTAGTTTCTCGATTGTGTGAAGTTGTTGAAAAGGTCTACTAAATCCTGCAATTGGATGAAGTAGTGATGCAGCTGGTGTAGTCCTAGCTAAAAGGTACTGCTGCTACAGGTGGCATAGCAATAGTAATAACAGGTGTCGACCACATGAGCTGTCCTATTTCATAAGGAACAGTTTAACGTTGGAAGTCTTGAGTAAATGCAGAGAGAGGTGTGGTTGGTTTGACAACTGAATTGGCCAGTTCAGCTACTAGTTATTTTTTCTGGCGTTGATGACCTTCTGTATATTTGATATGGCTTCTTCGATTTTGTTATTACCTTTCTGTTCTTCTTCAATCTTCTGTTGTTGTAATGCTTCTATACTTCCCTTTTTTCCATTGATGTGATGTTCTTCTGTGCTTCTTGAATCTTTTGTTGTTGTAATCCTTCTATACTTACTTTTTTCCCACTGATGTTCTTCTGTGCTTCTCCAATCTTTTGTTGTTGTAATGCTTCTATACTTCCCTTTTTTCCATTGATATGATGTTCTTCTGTGCTTCTTCAATCTTTTGTTGTTGTAATGCTTCTATACTTCCCTTTTTTCCATTGATCTGATGTTCTTCTGTGCTTTTTCAATCTTGCCGTTATAATCGTTCTGTGCATTTTTTATGGCTTCTTCGATTTTACCACAGACATACCACCGTGCCACTGGGCGGGGGGAGGGGGAGTACATTCAATTATTTTTTACCTTTGTTCGAAATTTTTGCTCTAATTCCTCTTTTCATTTCCTCTTTCTTCTATTTTTTCTTTTCTTGATAATTTTTTTATATTTTTTTTTTCTTCTTGGTCGTCTTTTAATTTTTTGCCACTTTCGTCTTGGTTCTCTTTCCATTGTTGCTTAATCTCAGCAAATTTTTCAGCTTTGAGCCCTTTCCATGTTAAAATTCAATCTTGATTTTTTTAAAGAAAACAATCCCACTTCTGAAACTAGTGTTTTAACAATTTCTGTAGTTAGGCAGGTTCTTTTTAATTATTCGGTGAAAAACGTGATGTAAAGTCCAGTCCACTTAATAATAGCGAAAGTGTTTTTTTTTTGGCCAAAAAATTCGACACTTTTACATTGTTTCAGAAACTAGCGGTAGGCCTAGTTTCACAAATAACAAATAACAGCCATTTACTAATTTTCTTGTATGTATGGTGCTTTCAGTATCTCTAGTACGTTGTCGAAAACATAAGCTCAACACTTTGAACCAACCAACTGGCTGTCTAAATAATCAATAAACAATCAACTCGTTAGTTTATATTGTTAAAATCTTTTCAAGCAAATTCTATTCATTGAGCTACATTCTAATTACGGACCTAAAAGTCCCTCCAGCTAATAGAAATAAAACAAACATAAAATTAAAACAACAACAAAAACAAACACAGTCTATAACAGTATTTTTGTAAACTTATTTAGTTTTGTGCTACTTTGTCTCTTTCGTTTTCTTAACTGAAGATCCTCTGGGCTGAATGCTAGGTTATAGAGTACAGTTTGCTGAAGACGCAGCTGATAATGAGAAACATCACTTTAGCTTTTATCCCCAAAATAAATCACAATCAGTGTCGCTAATTCAGTAAGTCCTATACAGGATATTACTATTTCTGGAGAGAAAATGTGTTAAAAGGCTTGATTAATGTTTTATTTTGATAAATATCTGTACTTACGATAAAGCAGAACTCGTGGAAATAACGCTCATTATTATATAGACACATCATAAGTTAAACATGTCCATTTCATATGGTCAATGTAATCCAAATATAAGTTGTTGTCTTAATGTACTTTCTCACTACTTGTTGCGCAGGAAAGTGGATTTCCAAATCGCCATTCACATCAGTGCTGTTCTTCGGTAAGGTACAATTTTGAAAATATAGGCGTTTCATGATGGTGCAAGCGCATTAAAAGTTTGATAAAAGTTAGGCAAAAGAAAAGCCACTTTATTTTTCTGTAACAAACATAATGAACATAAGCTTGAGTTAAAATGGCGCGTTGACAAAAGTTAGGCAAAAGAAAAGCCACTTTATTTTCCTGTAACAAACATAATGAACATAAGCTTAAGTTAAAATGGCGCGTTGACAAAAGTTAGGCAAAAGAAAAGCCACTTTA
The DNA here is from genome assembly GCF_000517525.1 of Limulus polyphemus. Taxonomy (NCBI): domain Eukaryota; kingdom Metazoa; phylum Arthropoda; class Merostomata; order Xiphosura; family Limulidae; genus Limulus; species Limulus polyphemus. Next base: position 7,896 of record NW_013670048.1, on the reverse strand, counting down.
TTTTTCTGTAACGAGCATAATGAACACAAGCTTTAGTTAAAATGGCGTAGACGTAGGTGTTACTATTTGTATTAATTGAGAACAATCTGTTCTTGACAGTTCTAGTACTTGAATAAATACTCGAGTTTACATCATTGTTTGGAATAAACTTACCAAGCATATTGACACTTATGTGTCCTCTCACTGTTTACGTCAAATTGTATTACAATTTCAAATATTTAAGTCCCGAGCATGTCGTAATGGTTAACGTATGAGGCTGTAGATCTGAATGTCTCGCGTTCGAGACGTGGTGTTACGAAATACGCTTCGTACTTTCAGCTGTGAATGCATTATAAGAGCAACATTGAAGTCCATAATTCTTTTAAGAGGAGCTACTTAAGCAGCGGGTAGAGCTAACTAATTACCTTTCATCTTGTCCTTAGTTTACCATTATGGATCACAGAGGTCTATGTTTGTTTGTTGTTGAGTTTAAAGTTAGAAAAAATGCTGTCTGTGAAATCCAATATTTAACGTTATAATCCCTCATACTTAGTGTAAGGTAGAGGTCTATGACCTGGCCTATTGTGTGCGTAAGCTGTTGTTACAGTGAACAAAGAAGTATTTATGATTAATATCTTATGGTAATTTGAATTCCGCGTGATTTTACATTAAATAGACCTACATATCATATACCTTATATTCATGTCTAATGTGCTCTTTGATAAGATAGAATATTCTGAACATTAATAAAATACGTTAACATGTATTTAAATGTGCATATATGATGTATAACGATCGACATATATAAATAAACGCAGTATATTTCTGATAGAAGTTCACGTTTACTTTCGAGTCTCGTGGAAATTTATTCAAAGTATTACTGTGTTGTATGTATTATTTTTACTGGTTCTCTGTATTAAAACATGTATCTATTACAGGACTGTACAGTATATGCTGTCGATTTCGGCATAATTCTATTTAAATCGCGGTAATTGTTTTTATCCAAAAATCGATTCATTGCTGTGGGAAATGACAAGTGCAGCGGAACAGTTTTAAGTTTTCTTTCCGTTCTGTCCAGACTGTGAATCTACAAATTCACGGTTTACGTCCCGTTACCGCAATAATGCGCTTCACACTAATAGGCCGTTGGTACGATATAAGACTGACGGCCAGCCAATAACAGCCCAATAGTGAGTAGTGCTGACTTAGCTACCTTTCTTTTAGTACTATCTGTTATAGATTAGGAACGACTATGCGTAGATAGCCCTCGTATACCTTAGCACAAGCATTCTAAACCCAATTTTCTGTACTTTTAGTTATTCTGATTTGGATAAAATTTTTAATCGTATTCCAGGCCAAAAGGTAGCATAGTTATGTCTAGGTAACTTGAAGCAGTTATACATAAGCTGAATCTATGAATCCTTATACATAGTGTTGACAGAGCTCGACATCTTTATTCTTGAGTAAAATTTAATTAGAAATGCTGTATTAAAATTACAGGTGGCGCTGGTCAATGTTTTGTATATAGTTTTCGTATTTTTTTTTTTAGTGTTTCTACAAGAGAGTTCTAAATAAATTATTTCATTTCTTATATCAGCATACTTTATAATTATCGAAGATAAGTTTATTTATAATCTGTTATCTTGTGGTTGATTTTTAAAAGACTGGGTTAAAATAATGAAATCATATTCTTATCTTTTGTTTTGTATGTTTTTATGGTGGTAATAACAAAGTCTGTAAAACACTATGTTCTGGCTAAGCCGTAAGCTTGAGAGCTTATAACCCTAAAATTCGTGGTCCAATATCTACGAGAGAACTCATATAAACAAACAAAAGAACGCTGATACGTACTAAGACTGAAAAGACGCGGCCACTGTACCCTTTAGTACACATATATTTAATAACTGTTTACAATAAAATCAAACTACTTGTGAGGAATTTAATATTAAATGTATTTAAACATAAGTGAACTAATTTATCAGAGAGCATTGACCACCGCCAAGGGTGGTCTGTAATACACCCTATGTAGAAATAAATGTTTTTACACATTTAGTTAATTTTGCTTTACGAAAGTCTTTATATTGTTTGAATCTATACAATTAAAGTTATAGTTGTCATAATAATTTGTAATTCTAGATTTTTTTTTACTTATATAATAAGCAGATTGAGTTTTGAAATTAGCTCCCTCTCCGAAATAATAACGTGAATTTGTAATATATTACCATAAGTAGATCATATAGGACACTTAGGGTTATGTAGATCATATAGGACACATAGGGTTATGTAGATCATATAGGACACATAGGGTTATGTGGTGAGAATGTCATGTGCCCTAGTTACCAATTGTTCTACATTATTGCGTCAAAACAAAACTTTATCACTTGCTTAGATAAGTATAATATCTGAAATGAATACAAACTAAAACGTTGTAACACGCACACACGTAGTTTCGGGATGCAGCACTTGTATAACAAATAAAATAATTCACAGTCTCACGACATGGTTTTGAGATTTTTATTTTTCATGCTTTTCTGAAAACCTGGTATATTAAACACGTGGAAAATCGCACATTAAAATTTATAGTTTGTTTATTTTAATTACTATGTTGTAGGTGTTGAGTAGATTTTGTGTTATTAGTAGACTCGACAACAGTCGTTAACTGTACTACCACGAAGATCTTGTATGGTTTCCGTTTTTTATCCATTTGGTATACTTTTAATATGGTCCCATAATCACGATTCTAGAAAGCCTATTATTAGTGGTTAAGAAATACATACATTGTAAAGATCGTTATAGAAGGATACATAACTGACGTTTGTGTAAAAAATTCAACAACTTTATTTTTGCGTAGCAAATCTATCTATATATAGTGAGAAAACATTATGTTTTGATGTTCGTTGCTTCTTATTGTGACTTCATTACTGAAGCAAGCTTTGCTGTTTGACCTTGGATGCATGTCCTAATACAAGAAGGGTTAGCAGTTATTTTTTCCTAACTTAAATGTTTTGCAGATGTGACGAGGAATATATGGGGTACACCGTTAGGTGTCCCTCCAGATGTTTGTTTTGTTTGAGTTCATCGCAAGGTTAATCGAAGGTTATGTGCGTTAACTGTCACTACCAGTGATAGACTAGAGGGAAGACAGCTAGTCAACATCACCCACCGCCAACTCTTGGGCTACTTTTTCACCAACGATTAATGAAATTGCCTGTCACATTAAAACCCCACCACGACTAAAAAAGGCGAGCATGTTCGGTGATGGGGTTTCGACCCTGCAACCCATGGAGTGTGAGTGGATGGGAATCGGTCTGCTGTATTTCATGAGATCTTTTTTAACTAGAAAATGATTAGGTACAATTCATAAAGACGTCTCTCAATACCTACACAATTGTAAGTCAAAAGGAGGAAAACTTCTATGTTTAAAAAGAGCGAACAGTTTTAAGCACTTGTAGTGCGGTTAAACACGAGAACGTGAAACACTAGGTACACTTGTCCACGCAAAAACATTAAGCTAAATAATGTTTGTGTGGTTAAGAATACTACCCAAATACATCCAGGTTTGTAGTAATAGTTCAAGGCCTACAAACTGTGTACTCTAGCAAATTGTACTGTGTAGACTTTATAATTAGGGTTGTCCAAGTAATAGCTGAAATGAAGTGATTGTTGTTGTTTAAAATTAAACACAAAGCTACACAATGGGCTATCTGTGCTCTGCCCACTTCGGGTATCAAAACCTAGTTTCTAGCGTTGTAAGTCCGTAGAGATACAGCTGTGCCACTGGGGGCTAAATGAAATGATATCTGTATATTCTAGCGAGTCGTACTGGGTGGACTTTATAATAAGGATTGTCCAGTTAATACCTGAAATAAACTAATACTTATATACTGTAGCGAGCCGTAATGGGTGGACGTTATGATAAGGATTGTTCATACTAACATTTGAAATTAACCGATATCTATATACTGTAGCGCGCCATGCTGGATGGACTTTACAATAAGGATTGTTCATATTAACATGAGAATTTGCTGGTGTTGTTAAATAAAAAGCTACACAAGGGGCTACATGCCCTGCCCACCACTGGTATTGAAATTAGATTTTTTAGCGCTGAGGCACTGGGTGCTTAATATTTTAAATAAACCGATATCTGTTTACACTGGTGAGTCGTGCTGAGTAGACTTTATGATTATTGATCTTTAAACTGATACCATCGTTTCTAAACAGATTAACTAATATTACATGATAAGAGGATATTTTGTCATTTTATGTTAAGAATATAATCTGTTAAGTAGCATATTAACCCTCCTCTTGAGCTCCAAGTATGTAAGCATAGTTTGTTTTGTTTTCTTTGTTTTAGAGCAAAGTCACATTGGGCTGTCTGCTGTGTCGAGCCCCAAAATGTTAGCGTAGTAATTCTGTACAATTTCCACTGGGCAAACTTAAAACATTAAGTGTCCCACCCCTAATGGCTCAGTGGTAAGTCTGCAGACTTACATCTGTAAAAATCGAGTTTCGATACCCGTGGTGGGCAGAGCACAGATAGTCACTTGTGAAGCTTTGTGTTTAACAATGTTGAAACCAGAACAATAAGCTATATAAATATTTGAGAACCAGTCGTTTATAACGGAAATTCACCCTTAGATTTTGTGCTAATTTTCTAACAGCACCACGAGTATTGTAAATTGGGCGTCATGCATGCAAGAGATCATAGTTGCGTCCAGATGTCAGCTTAATTCAATTACAAGAACAATACAGAGACTGAGAGAACAGATGTGATTTTATTTGTGAATGCTATTTTGTTATTACACAGGTGAGTAACTTTTTAATAATATAAAGTCCAAAAATGAAATAAAAAGTAGAAACAAATCTTAAAAGTGCACTATAAAAGGCTATTTGGCTGACGTCCAATATTATAAGTGACTCTACATGTTTCAGTACCTCCTCGCTACCATCACCAGGGGTGACACATACCAGACAATATAAGTTTTATAAGCAAAAGGTTTAACTCATTTTAAGGTTTAAGGAATGTAAGAATACTATTTTTTTATAGGAAATTAATATTTCCTTCCATAGCTGTGCATTAGTACCCGACAATCCAACATCCTTATTCAACGATAACTTATATAACTTACAACTTAAAATTTCAATATACCTTTTGTGTTAAATTCAGTTTAAATATTAGGTTGATATAAAATCTGTCTCATACCAACTCATCAAATTACTTGCTTAAATACTGCGTTCAACAAGTGAAGAAATTAGCATTTTGTTTATTACGTACTTAACCTTTATGCTCATTAAAGAAGTACTGTTCGATATTTATGAAATGGTCTGAAAATAGGAAGAAACTTTTCTTTGCTGAACAAATTGGTTATTTCAGCCTTAAAATCTCTCCCCTTAGCAATATTCTTCATGTTATTATGCAATTCTATTGGAACAAAGTATGTATGAATAGCTGCAAGTTTTGAGAAAATGGGTAAAATATTAATATTAATTTCCCATATAAAATAGTATTCATACCTTCCCTTAAAGCTTATAATGAAGTAACCCCTTTCCTTATAAAGCTCCTACTGCCTGGTATGTGGCACTCTTGATTATGGCAATGGGTAGGTGCTGAAACACGTAGAGTCATTTTTAATGTTGCCGTCGGCCAAATAATGTTTTATTGTGCTTTTTTATATATTTGCTTAAAGTTAAACATAAAGCTACACAATGTGCTAGCTATGCTCTCCCCACCACGCGTTTCGAAACCCGGTTTCTAGTGTTGTAAGTCCAGAGACATACTGCTATGCCACTGGGGGGCTTTTTAAATGTTGTTTCTATGATTTAGTTTACCCTTATGCACAATCCGCCTTGATTGAATTTTCAAGAGAAATATCAGTTTGGAATATTATTGAGTATAAGTGTGTATATATATGTATATATATATATATATGTGTGTGTGTGTGTGTGTGGGCTAAAGTATGAAATACCTAAACAATTTGTTCACGATTAAAACTTGGCTAACGTGTAACTTATCCAGGATTTTAATGAGATTTCTCAGGTGAGCATAAGTGATTTACATTCTTCTGAATACGTATCTATAAGCAGATTATAAAATCGAAGCATTTAGTTTATTTTCCATGCAATTTTAAAGTTTATAGTACAAGCGTTAATCTTACTGGCTTTAATAACTGTGTTTGTTATTCTGAACTGTAATTATTCAGTTGTTCTATTATGGAACATCAGGAACTATAGTTTGTTTGTTTGTTTTGGAATTTCGCGCAAAGCTACACGAGGGCTATCTGCGCTAGCCGTCCCTAAT
>NW_013670048.1:0-1132 GCF_000517525.1 Limulus polyphemus | reverse complement strand
TAATTGAGACTAATTAACATGAAATGGTAAAATTATCTCTTTCTCTCAGTTTGACATTTTACATTTACTTGCATATTACACCTTTATTTGTTGATATCCTTTTAATGAAAAGTTATTTTGTATGATGAATCAGGGGAATAATACTGTTCCATGTTTAGTTTCATTTTGTATTTATATATATTACGTAATTATTCTTTAAAGTATTCCAGTTATATATATATATGTTTATACGTAAATGTTAAACAATGACAATATCAATAATATCGAAATACATCAACGTTTTACTGGTTTCGTGGTGCACATACATCATTGTTTGCTTATACGCGAAACGTAAACGATGGAAATACAGAGTTTAATACACTCATTGACATATACTTCTGAATGTGTGAATGCAATATTAGATAATACATTGTCCGCGCTTCACTTGTCCATCATTGTATATATTGTACAGCTCTGCAACAACAAAACATATCAGTGGTAGAAGTTAAACAGTCTCTGAAGCACAAATAAACAACTTTGTTATCATAGCTACCAGACACTGTATATACTGTTGCGTCATCGAGATCACGTGACTATTCTCACGCCCTCTAGTTTCTAGAACTATCCCGTACCTTGGCGAATACTCTAGTATTTACTAGATAGGGTAGGCTGGTATATAAAAGAGGGTGACAACGTGACGAGATAACGTAATGTGTGTGTGAAGATAGTGAGTAATTGAACTGCAGTCAGAAGTATTATTGACGTTCGTTGATATAGCGTTTGTTTTAGCGCGAATATTGAAAATAAGTGTATCGCAAAGTTGTATTCGGAAAGAATAAACCAGTTTTATTAAGTAAGGACTTGTGTCGCTTAAGTTTCGTCGGAACGAAGATACGGAAAGTTAATTAACAAACGGAGACGTAACAAATTGGTGTCAGAAAGTGGGATAAAAAAAATGGAAACGAGAAGCGGCAAATCAAACTACAGTTTAGCAGACTTAATGGCAGCAATACAAAAACAAGAAAAGAAACAAGAAGAACGAGAAATTAAACAAGAAAAGAAACAAGAAGAACGAGAAATTAAACAAGAAAAGAAACAAGAAGAACGAGAAATTAAACAAGAAAAGAAACAAGAAGAACGAGAAATTAAACAA
>NW_013670047.1:91094-92671 GCF_000517525.1 Limulus polyphemus | reverse complement strand
AACTGCAGAAGTGGCCAAAGTTGGTGGGATGAGCCCGAAATCTGTTCAACAGATTCTCCACAGATTGGGTTATCGTTGCAGACGGAAGCCCTTATTAAGACCTGCCAACATAGTCAGACGAAAGACGTGGGCAAGTGATATGATGACCAAGCCTCTCGACTTTTGGAAGACCGTATTGTTCTCAGACGAATCAAGATTCGCTCAATTTTCGGACAGCGGAAGGATATGGGTCTGGAGAATGCCTCACCAAGAGTTTTGGCTCAACAGATTGCAGCCAACTGTGAAGCATGGTGGTATGGTTTCAGCGTGATGGTTTGGGGAGCTGTTTGGGTTGGTGGGAGATCGAGCTTACTGGAGTGCTTCCCCACTTTGTCTGTCTAAAGCTTGGTGTTTCAATAGAATTTCAGCTTTCATCATTATACCTTTCTTTTAGTTAACTTTAAATACTACTTTTACGAATATTTTACAAAAAGGAGCATTTTACGATTGGAAATTCTGGTTCTATTTGTTTTGCCAGTGAGGAAGCCAGTAATGTCGGGATTTTATTATCCATGTAAAGTCGAGACAGTTTAGTCTGCTATGTGATCATTAGTCGATCAAGTGACATGTCAACTTCCATCCCTATCTTGTTTGATTTCTTTTTTCTAGTTCAATAGCCAACCCTACATAGCTTTTTATATTTAGCGATAATTTTTTCTTAATACTTGTTTGCTTACTTTTTTATAAGATGGTGTACGTGGGTTACTAGGTTATAGAGTGTATCTAAAGCTTTATAAATTTTGCATATAATAATAATAAAATAGATAGTCAAAGATCGTGAAGAATGTCATGCTCTATCAAATGATGGTAAAACTATAGTTACTGCTAGAACTATGTAGGCGCTAGGCCTGTTCAAGCAAGATGATGATGAACAAAAATTAGATATCTCGGTTTTCGACTTTGGGACGCTCTGATTAGCTGAAAAGCGGTATATACACCAGAAATAGAGCGACTATGCCAGATAACTCTTCATATCTAGCTTCTGGTGTCCTGTGGAGAAGAAAATCCAGATGACTTTTAAATTGCTTTAATACGGGCGTCCGTGCCATCTCTACATAGAGAGTGCTAGCGTATTCTCCGATATTAAAATTTGATGTTATACTGTAAAATGAATACTGGACTTTAATATTACTGCAGTTGAAATTATATATACCTAACTGTTGTTATGCAACTTGTTTATCATAATGTCATGGTCATGTCAGGGTAGGCATCAATGTAGTGTAACTAAGAGCCTAGGACTAATGTACAAGGAAAACCAAATTGAGTTAAAACATATCTGGATTATTGCAGACTATCGCTACGAGGTCGGTGGAATTTACCGACCTCATAACCATTTTGTATTCGTGCATTTTACAGTGTAATATTAAATTTTAATATTGAAAGTCATGTAGGGATGACATATGTATAGCTGTATCATCCCTATATTTTTGTTTGCATTATTTGTGGCACTGCCATCCCTACATCATTTTACATTTACAAAATATTTTTATTACTTGTTTTGTGACGTTTACCCCCTGAATGAAAGTTAGTGTATTCTC
>NW_013670047.1:88046-90286 GCF_000517525.1 Limulus polyphemus | reverse complement strand
AATTTAAGCTTCATAAAAATTGTTTTGGTTTTAACAACGGATTTTTCCATAATTCAGCTACGCAGATTTCGAAAATAATATTCATTTTTTTTCTATCAAGTAAGAATTTTTTGCAAATCGGGAAAAACTCTTACTTAAATCAAATTATTATTTCCTTTACCACAATGAACATTTTTTATTATTATGTTTGTTAATAAAAATACAAACAAGCTGCCAATGATGTGAAAATGTTTAAGTTGGTGAAACAGGAAGAAATTTAAACATAAAAATGTCAGAACATAGAAGAGACAAAAGGATGTTAATAACGGAAATATGAATAATTTAATCTTTCAAGAACAGAAAATCGGCCAAAATGATATGTAAAACTGAAAATTAAATTAAACGAATAATGATTAAAACCTGTTTATTAAAAGTGTAGCGACCTTTAACACCTCTTAAGGTCACTTCATACTCGACTGTTTCCTGAACTCGTGTGTGTCCTCAAGGGAATTTCACAATCAGGTATCACCCAAGATGTATGAGCAAATTTCTCAGAAGGCTGTGAAAGACTGAAAATGACGCATGAAAGTATTGAAACTAGTTTCCTACTCTTTGTGCTAATACTTTGTACAAAAAGGGCGTTTTATTTTTTTATTTACATTTTAACTGGCTGATTGTAAAGAAACTAGGCTATTCTACATATAGTGTTTCTGATTTTGTGAATATGACGAGGTGGTGCAGGTTGGGGAAGACATAGATTTCATTTTTTCTGCCTAGAGGAGAGAGAGTGGGGGGTTTTAGTATTATATTACTCTGTACATGATCAAGGCGATCTTCTGTATTCAATAAATAATGCACAATTTCAGAACCTAACTTCATCAGAAATTATTGCTTCCCAGCTATCATCTTCTAGGAATTCTAAATGTATAAAATGCGGCCCCTCTCTTACCCAAATGGTTCTTCGCCTGCATTGTCATCTTCCCCAAACACGCTAAAAACAACATTATCAAACTCTCTTGGATAAAATTAGTGAACTGAACCCAGGTATGCTAAAAATAACATTGTCAAATTCCCCTGGATAAAACTGGTGAACTGAACCCACGTATGCTAAAAATAACATTGTCAAATTCCCTTGGATAAAACTGTTGAACTGAACCCACGTATGCTAAAAACAACAATGTCAAACTCCCCTGGATAAAACTGGTGAACTGAACCCACGTATGCTAGAAATAACACTGTCAAAATCCCCTGGATAAAATTGGTGAACTGAACCCACGTATGCTAAAAACAACATTGTCAAACTCCTCTGGATAAAACTGATGAACTGAACCCACGTATGCTAAAAATAACATTGTCAAATTCCCTTGGATAAAATTGGTGAACTGAACCCACGTATGCTAAAAATAACATTGTCAAATTCCCTTGGATAAAACTGTTGAACTGAACCCACGTATGCTAAAAACAACAATGTCAAACTCCCCTGGATAAAACTGGTGAACTGAACCCACGTATGCTAAAAATAACATTGTCAAAATCCCCTAGATAAAATTGGTGAATTTAACCCACGTATACTAAAAATAACATTGTCAAACTCCCCTGGATAAAACTAGTGAACTGAACGCATAAAAATGCTCGATGAATGTACATATTGTTACGACAGCGGAAGTCACGCGAGCCTGGGAGCATGCGCGCTGGAGTTTCTAGAAGGATCATGACTTATCGAGGAACTCCGCGAATATCTGTTTGCCAGGCGCCCTATTTTTTTAGTATATAAGCTTGGCAAATAAAGCCAGCAATAGAGAGATATGCAGATAGATTGAAGAGATATTTAATTGAGTCAAGAGAACAGTAGGCACCGTAAGTAAAGTGTGTGAATCACGGTGATTTATAGCGTGTGTTATTAAAATTGTTAAGTTTAAAATGACTGTGGAAATTCTGTGTACTAAAAAGTTATATCAAGAAAGAATAAACTAGTTTTAATTAAGAAAGGACTTGTATCGCTGAAGTTCCTCGGAAATAATTTATACCGGAAATTAACAAACGAGCAGATACTTAACAATATTGTTACAACAGCGGAAGTCACGTGACCCTGGTACCTCGTCATGAGATTCTAGAAGAATCATGTCTGTTTGTGGCAACTCTAGTCTTTTCTACGCACCCTCTATTCTTGTATATAAGTGCGCCAGATAAAGCGAGACAATTATTCGGAATTGGAATTGCAGACAGGCAGAGATAGAGACGGACAATTCAGTAAAGCGCGG
>NW_013670047.1:86103-87130 GCF_000517525.1 Limulus polyphemus | reverse complement strand
GGAAATTCTGTGTATTAAAAAGTTATATCAAGAAAGAATAAACTAGTTTTAATTAAGAAAGGACTTGTATCGCTAAAGTTTCATCTGAAAGAAATTATACGGGAAAATTAACGAACACAGAGACGTAACAAATTGGTGTCGAAAAAGAAGATAGAAACGAGAGGTGGCAAATCAAACTACAGCTTAGCAGATTTGATGGCAGCAATACAAGAACAGCAAAAGAAACAAGAAGAGAGACAACAACAGTTGCAAGAAAACCTGCAACAGTGGCAGCTCGAACTGCAAAATAAACAAGAAGAGAGATTACAGCAGTTGTTGGAGGAAAAGAAAAGAAACAAGTAGAAAGAGAAAATAAACAAGAAGAGAGATTACAGAAGCTGTTGGAGGAAAAAGAAAAGAAACAAGAAGAACGAGAAAATAAACAAGAAGAGAGATTACAGCAGTTGTTGGAGGAAAAAGAAATGAAACAAAAAGAGAGATTACAGCAGTGGCAAGATAACTTGCAACAGTGGTAGCTCGAACAGCAAAATAAACAAGAGAGATTACAGCAGTTGTTGGAGGAAAGAGAAAATAAACAAGAAGAAAGTCTCCAACAATTGAGAGAAAGCCAGAGTACACAAATGGAAAACATTAGTAAATTTCAAACAGTGGCAACTAGAACAAGAAAGGAAACAGGAAGGAAGTATCCGACAGTTGCAGGAAAGTCAGCAGCAACTACAGGAAAATCAACAACAATGGCAAGAAGTACAAATGGAAAACATTAGTAAATTTAAAAGCGAATTAAATACATTAAAGGATGATTTATTGTCTTTTACACAAGGAGGATACATTAACCATCGACTTAATCAGCCCCAGACAATGGCAAACCGCTTCCAGACCCCGCAGCTAAACCCTAATGCAGACATCTTCAGTCCTGTTAGAAGTCACATCCGAAATATGGATGTCAGTAATAGGGGTGATCTAGTATGAAGAAAGCCACAGGAATTTAATGGGAAGGCACCGTGGGAAGCATATAGAGCACAATTTG
>NW_013670047.1:83160-85143 GCF_000517525.1 Limulus polyphemus | reverse complement strand
AAGGTTGTGGGGACTAGTGTGGGTAACTATTGGACTCATGGGCATGAAGGACAGACACAAAGTATACTTGGCTGACGTTGAAAACCAATGCATATTAGGGTTTGACTACTTACTACCGAGGAAGAGTGTAGTTAACTTCGATAAAATGACGATTGGGAACAACAAAGACCAAATTCCAATAAGTGTTGCTGCATCTGTTGATTTTCATGCCACAGCACTTAAGTCAACTACAATACGCCCTATGTCAGAGAAGATAATTTGGGGTAGAATAAAAGAACATCCCCAAGGAAATCCGATGCTTGTGGAAGCAGTGGAAGACCTATCCAGGCCAGCGGATGTGAAGATTGGAAGGTCACTTGTGGCAGGTCATCAAGTAGTACCTATAACAGTGGCCAATTTATCTAAATGTGAGCAGACACTTAAGGAAGGGGCATTGTTGGGTGTGTACCAGGAGGTAGAGCCAGACAATGTTAAAGCAAGAAATACAACTATAAAGAAAGAACATACACTTCCAAAACATTTAACTGACCTCTATAAGAAGAGCACAGTCCATTTGTCATAGTCACAGGCTCTTCAGGTTAGGGAACATTTGGCGAATTATACAGACGTCTTTTCGAAAAGAGATCATGACCTCTGCTGCACAGACCTTGTAGAGCACAGAATAAATACAGGCAATCACCGTCCAGTAAAGATCCCTCCGAGGAGAATAGCTCCAGCAAAGCGACAAGAGATAGAGAAGGTCGTAGATGGTCTAATTAAGGAAGGGATAGTCGAGAAATCAGATAGTCCCTGGTCAGCTCCCGTCGTGTTAGTCCAGAAGAAGTATGGCACCCAACATTGTTGTGTGGACTTCAGGGCTCTTAACAGCATAACCGAAAAAGACTCATACCCACTGCCAAGAATTGATGATATTCTTGATGCCCTAAGTGGATCCAGGTGGTTTTCAACTCTGGACTTAAAGTCAGGTTTCCATCAAGTAAAAATGGCTGAAGAAGATAAACCTAAGACTGCATTTAGTTATGGCCAAAGTCTCTGGCAATACCATGTGATGCCAATCGGGCTTAGCAATGCTCCAGCAACATTTGAGAGGCTGATGGAAAGAGTACTGGAAAGCCTACAATGAAGGATAGCCCTAGTGTACCTGGATGATGTCATTGTATTTGCAACAACTTTTGATGAGGAAATATCCCGGCTAGAGGAAGTGTTCAAGCATTTGAAAGCTGCAAACCTCAAACTCCATCCCAAGAAATGCCAGAAAGAGGTGCTTTACTTAGGTCACATTGTAAGTGAGCATAGTGTGCAAACTGATCCCGACAAGGTGAAAGCAATGCATGATTGGCCAACACCAGACAATGTGGGAGAGTTAAGAAGTTTCTTGGGACTCTGTACCTCCAGAAGTTTGTGAAGGACTTTGCAACTATAGCTGGTCCACTACATTATTTGACGAAAAAAGGCCAGGAGTTTGTATGGACAGTTTCTTACCAGCATATTTTCAAGACACTGAAAGAAAAATTGGCCTCAGCTCCACTTTTAAAGCTTCCCGATCCCTCACTGCCATACATACTGGATTATGATGCTAGTAATGTCGGAATTGGAGGAGTGTTGTCTCAGAAAGTTGGTGAAAATGAACATGTGGTGGCCTACTTCAGTAGGGTCCTGAGTCGACCAGAGAAGAACTACTGTGTAACACCGAGGGAACTCCTTGCTATAATAAAGAGTCTGACATATTTCCATCCTTACCTCTACGGGGCTTGGTTTACAATCAGGACAAACCATGCTGCTTTACGCTGGTTAAGATCATTAAAGAACCCAGAGGGACAACTGGCACATTGGATCGGAAAGAAAGACCAGTATAATTATGATATTGAATATAGAGAAGGAAAATCTCATAGACATGCTGACGGACTGAGCTGAAGACCCTGCAAAAATGACTGCAGACATTGCTGCAAAAGAGAGGTTGAACGAACCAGGTGCCATCAAGCT
>NW_013670047.1:81337-82256 GCF_000517525.1 Limulus polyphemus | reverse complement strand
ATTCAGATCAAAGCCGTAACTTTGAATCAGCTGTGTTTCATGAATGCTGCACGTTGTTTGGTATACGAAAGACCAGAAGAACGCCACTTCACCCACAGTCTGATGGGATGGTAGAAAAGTACAACTAGACACTGGGACAGGAATTGGCAAAGTTTTGTAATACGCGAGGATGACAGGGATGTCTTACTCCTTCCACTGTTGATGGCCTATAGGACAGCAGAGCATGAAGCCACTGGATACACTCCAGCAAAGTTGATGTTTGGTCGGGAACTTTGGTTGCCAGTGGATCTGTTAACAGGACGCCCACCTTATGAAGAGTTGCCTGAAAATGTGTCAGAGTTTGTGAAAGTGTTATCGGAAAGGATGGATGATATTCACCATCAAGTGCGTTCAAACTTGAAAACGTCTGCTGATTCGATGAAGCTATGTTATGATAAGAGATCTACTGAAGTCAGCTTTGTACCAGGAGACAAGGTGTGGTTGTATAATCCCAGGAAGACCAAAGGGAAGTCTCCTAATTTGTCTTCTCCATGGGAAGGCCCATATGACATAGTGTGACGAATAAAATGTGGTCGGCGAGGTAAGCCAAAGGTGGCGCATGACAACAGGCTTTGGCGTTATCACGGTCCAGGACATTTGAGTTGGGACAAAGTGAACAACAGAACAAAAGACGCCACTGAAGACGTGTCACCTGGAAAAGCCACCGTCGAAGAAGAAACTCTACTCAGTTTTGAGAAGGGAAACAGTGAAGCCCTTGATGAAGTTACTACCACTGATGTGTCTGTTACCGATGATAGGACAATTCCCGATGGAGCAGATGAACCTTACGTGAAGCAGAAGCCAACAAGATGGAGACCAGTACGGAAGAAGATACATCCCATAAAATTAAGAGACTTTATTGAACTTTGATTTTGTGTTT
>NW_013670047.1:76151-80999 GCF_000517525.1 Limulus polyphemus | reverse complement strand
CTATTGTTCGGGACGAACAATACTAAGGAAGGGGACAATGTTACGACGCTAGTAACACGTCACGAGATACTAGAAGGATCATGTCTGATCGTGGCAACTCTAGTCTTTTCTACGTGCCCTCTATTCTTGTATATAAGTGCGCCAGGTAAAGCGAGACAATTAATCGGAATTGGAATTGCAGACAGGCAGAGATAGAGACAGACAATTGAGTCAAGCGCGGTAGTGACCGTAAATAAAGTGCGTGAATCGTTGTGGATTATAGCGTGTGTTTAAGTTAAAGTGACTGTGGAAATTAAGTGTATTGCAAGTTGTACTGTGAAAGAATAAACTAGTTTTATTTAAGAAAGGACTTGTGTCGCTAAAGTTTCATCCGAAAGAAATTATACTGGAAGTTAACAAACGAACAGAGAGAGACGTAACAATATAATAGATTGTTAAAATAATAAATAATATTCAACGTTAAACTGGTACACAATTAAAAACACTTTATTTAGGCCTATCTATGGCCTTCAAAAAGTTTACGACTTTACATGTTTCGACGTTACAACAAACAGACTACGATGAACAGCAAGTCATCCCTCTTGCTTCCCACTTGCAAAGTTCACCCATGGTAACACCATGCAACCTATCACAGAAAATCGAGGATAATTCTTAGGCATTAAGTGCTTTAGCTAATAATTTTGGAATGATTCATTAATGCCACTAATGTTGAGGTTGAAGAATGCCTTACACAAATGTACAACCCAGAAGTGCTTGACTACTAATTAACGTGCATGAGATTATTAGTTGACTAGTGTCATTCAGAATACTTATATAAACATGGAATAAATATAAGCATTACTTTCTATGGAGCTGAAGTCTATCAAGGGTACTATTTAAAATGTCTGCTAGAAATGACAGATTAACCAAAACAGCTGTTCTTAACAAAATCTCTGATTTGAACGGGCATCAAAATGAAATTAATGATTATTATTAACCCGGCAGATAAAACAAGCAGTTTCACCCTTAACTGAAACATTTTACACGCTTGAAAGCACTAGAAATCTAACAGACAGTACATTGATATTGCTTTAATTTTGACAAGAATTATCTTCCAAACTTCATTTTTAAAACTTAGATCCCCATTTCATTTGTAGCAGTCATGGATGTAATATTGTTGACCTCAACAATAAAAAAACATTCTGACATTTGTCTCTGATGAGGCTTTATATATATATATATATATATCACTGTAACGATGCTGTTTGCACTATGTTCGGTTTCCACATTTGCAAAGAAAAAATTAAGTGTGGATGACTCTCCTTGCATTATTACACACTATATCTGCTGGGTTAGTTCTTGTATTTAATTATAGATTATATGTGAACCTCAAAATGTGAAAATGTCAGTATTTTGGACTCTCTCTCTCAGGTGCAAACGTAATGGATTTCAACTCCATATGGTATTTAGCAGTTTTTATGGGTACCTACGTCTTTTCTTCAATTAAAATGCAAAGACTGGGTACAGTTCCACGTTTGTTAGACCTTAATCAGACTCCAAATTAATCAAGATAAATAACGAAAGGCTTTCGTGAGCTTTGGTCCTACTAAGGTTTTTTTATCGTTGATAACAAACAAAAACGAAAGACGAGATCTGAAGAAGTGTAAAAGGTAAATTCACGAAACGTTATTAAGAAAAAGAATAAAAAAGTAAGAATTTTCAAGAGCAAGATAAGACTAACATTTTAGGTTTCAAATTAAGACAAACATAACTTTCTTTTTAACTCTCATAAACAGAACTTTTTATTTTAACCAAAACCATTAATATCTTACTTTAATGTTTCAAGTGGCGCTATATATCTATACAGCTATTATTTTGTGTCTGTGTGTGTGTGTGTGTGTTGTTACGTATCTGCTCGTTTGTTAATTTCCGGTATAAATTCTTTCCCAGGAACTTCAGCGATACAAGTCCTTTCTTAATTAAAATTAGTTTATTCTTTCTTGATACAACTTTTTAGTACACAGAATTTCCACAGTCACTTTAAACTTAACAACCTTTATAACACACGCTATAAATCACAGTGATTCACACACCTTACTTACGGCGCCCACTGTTCGCTTGACTCAATTATTTATCTCTTCAATGTACCTATATCTCTTCGATCTATCTGCCAATCTCGCTGGTTTTCTTTGCCAGGCTTATATACTAGAAAAAAGAGGACGTCTCGAACAAACTATAGTTGCCAGCAAAATTCATGATCCTTCTAGAAACTCCAGCGTGCATGCTCCCATCGTCGCGTGACTTCCGCTGTCGTAACAGTGCGATATAAATAAACCAACTGTACAGCAAAGTTCCAAAAGCATCTACTTTTCCTGTGAAGGTCACCTAACATTCGTATCATTTCGAAGAAACAGGTTTGTTTTTTGAGATAAGAGAAGGTTGTTGCCGGAAGATTTCAACTAGTACTTCCCGCCACAAACACACACATACAAACACTGACTCACGTGTACCAAGGAAAGAGTGGAATTATCCACGTGGAGACAAGGTCAACCGATCATCCACGTGCACTGTTGGAACAGAAGACATGGCTAAAAATAAAACATCAAATACTTAACGTATTTCTCTCATGAAATTCATTGCTTGTGGCTAGTTTTATTGTGAGCTTTCTAGATATCTTTTTTTATCTATCAAAAGATAGATAAAATGGAAAATCAAAGTTCAACTAAAACATGTTTTTATCTTTAAATTTTTATATGTCATTATGTGACGTTTTTATAAACAAAAAATTTAATTAGACATCTAACCGTGAGTTGTGATTTCATGAAAACCTGCTAGTGTGTATATTTCTATTCTGATAATGAGAACACAATTTTTTATGTACTAAATAAATTTGGTATTTCGAAATTTTAATTAGTACAGTTTTACTGTGCTCTCGCCTAAGCGTATTTCAACTTATAATTCAAATTCTCAACTTTCACATTGTTTATCAGTAAACTGCTGATACAAATACGATATTCAAAACTAATACTTCCAACAAATTTCCCTATATATCTCCTGAGATTAAATTAGTTACATATGAGAGAAAATAAATTAAATAGAGACATTTTAAACAAACAGTTAAAAAGAAGTTCAGTTATATGTTAAATCCACTCTTATATATTCGTTACCCAAACTTCTGCTCCGTCAAATGAACCTACTAACATCAAAATAAGAACAAATACAATTCCTTGATATAGTATAGAAAAAAGAATACCTTTGATCTTAATAACAAATTAAAAAAAAAGAAACATGACTACTCAGAAAAGATTACATTTTGATCTTAATAACAAATTAAAAAAAAAGAAACATGACTACTCAGAAAAGATTACATTTTGATCTTAATAACAAATTAAAAAAAAAAAGAAACATGACTACTCAGACATTAGAGTTCAAAATACATAGTATAGTTTTCGACAACGTTCTCTAGCGAAAACCTTCTCAGTACGTCATTAGTAGCTCAAACACACATTCGCGTGGCAGGCAAAGAAACCTTGACACTGGTCTCCTTCCACGTGCATGAACTATGATCACATTTTTATCCATAAAAACTATCTATCATACGAGTAAAAAAAATACAAAATAAACCTTTATTTTTATTAGTTTGTTGCTCAAATTTATTTGTAATAAACATATTTATTTTTTACGACGAAAAAATTAATATATTCTTCGTAATGTTATAATATAAAAGAGTAGTTGAAAGTTAAGATTTGAAATTGTGAAATTAAAAACTGGTTCAGTTGATATAACATCAAATAGGGCTTAAGTAGCTTATCTATCTATATACACACACACACACAAAGAAATATTTGAACAACAACAAAACATAAACTGCTTACTCACATTGGCAGTACATTAACTTTATTACTACTGTACTAGTCTGCACATGTATATAATTTCATATCTGTTCTTTATACGTTTCCACATTTCTTGACACAGGATGGCACGAGGAAGATCATATAGAGGGTGGGGGTTAGACCCCCCGTTCAATTTCGGAAAACTACCAAATCAGCACGACTTGACACAGTGATACAGGATGACTCGAGGAAGGTCATGAGAGGGGTTGGACCCCATCTAATTTCATATTGATAGAATTCTTGAAAGCAGTATGTCTTTCTTTTCATTATCGGAACCTTTATTTAGTTTTATTGCACTTTTAGTGTTTATTATGTTAAGGAAAAAAATAAATAAAAGCACAATTTGCTATCCTTTGTTACAAACGAGTTTATATTTCATCCTTCCAACGGACGGGTACTCTAGCTAGTTTACTATAAATCTTTGAAGTTGTAAAAAGTAAAAAAAAAACAACAACAAAAATATTCAAATATTTTTGTCAGGTTGAGAAGATTTATATCATAAACTAGTTTTGAATGACTTAAGTTTTTTTGTTTATGTTACAAGATTGGTTATTTTAAAAAGTTGTTTTCTTTGGGGGGCTATAGCCTCCAAGTTGACGTGGAGATTTACGGCAAGTATAAAACACCTCCGAGGTCTCTGATTTTACCTATTCTGTTTCCTGTTTTTAAGATAGACTCTTCCACTGTTGCAAATGGTAGTTCTTGATTCTTACCAATTTGTGGTATTGAAATATGAAACTTATAACAAGTGGGTTTTTATAGCTTAATCATTTGCACCTTTCAATAAAATATCGAGTTCTTAGCTCACAGTAATTTTTTATGCACCTTATCCTAAATAGTCTCCCTTAAAAATAAGATAAAACATTAGTTTATATTACGTTGATATCTAGCACCACTTTTCTTTTTCGGGAGGTCGGACTAGCTTACGAATTTCATAAGTCGTTATTAGGCTTAATGTTTGTTTGTTTTGGAATTT
>NW_013670047.1:72224-75238 GCF_000517525.1 Limulus polyphemus | reverse complement strand
ATCACCACTCACCGCCAACTCTTGGGCTACTCTTTTACCAACGAACAGTGGGATTGGTCATAACTTTATAACGCCCCCACGGCTGAAAGGGTGAGCATGTTTGGTAGTACTGGTGGGACGGTGATTCGATTGTGAGTCGAGCTCCCTAGCCACCTGGCCATGCCGGGCACTAGGCTTTATGAACAACAACAGAACGTATAGATACGTATATTTAAACTAAAGTACGTTTTATTTGTTGGATTTCACGCAGGGTTATCTGCGCATAGCCACTCCTAATTTTGAAGTGATAGACTATAGAGTAAGCAACTACTCAACATCACCCACCGCCAACTCCTGAGTTTTTTTTCTTTTTTCTAGACCGAATAGTGGGATTTGATACTATTATAATGCACCCACGACCCCTAAATGTATAAGGCGATTTATTTAATTTTTGCGGTAAAAAATATCCACATTCCGGATATTTACGTTGAACATGTGTTACAAAAACAGCAGCAGCTAAACTATTTATGGAAGGATTTTACTTTTCACGTCTCCCGCTGAGTCACTGATGAGTTTCTGGACTCACAATTCTAAAATTCGGGGTTAAATTTCCTGCGGTGGACAGAACGCAGAAAGCTCATTATGTAAACTTTCCAATAAAAGTCATAAATAATTTTCACGCTGTAAAAAGGAATACAGTTTGATTTTACTTTATCAAAAAGAAGACATAAATGATTGAGAATTGAAATCATTATTGAAAAAAACACACAAAATTTAAATTGTGTTTCTTAAATTTTAAATGAAAAGTCAAACTTACGCCTCTATCAGAACATCGGAGATATGTATATCAGTAATTCTTGAAGGTCATTTCTATGTCTCAAATAAACAATACAAACGTGGAATTACTATTAACATGTCCATCTCGTGAAGGCCCATCTGCCATATATTGTTTGTCTTCTTTAGCGCAAAGCCGCATTGAACTATCTGCTGTGTCCACTGCGGCAAATCGAACCCCGGATTTCAACGTTGTGAATTCATAAACTTACCGCTGACCCACCGGGGACACTGGGCATTTACTAGTAAATTGAAGGAAAGTAGACAATATATTATATTTCAGGTTATAGTTTAAATCATAGGTGGATAATTATTCAGCTAAAATGTTGTTAATATTTTGATTTAGTTTTATTAGATATTTTGAATTTAATTATATCATTTGTAGGTATACATGATTAGTTTTTATTTTTTCTTGAACGTAGTAATAATATTAAAGCGCTTGTGTATCGTAATTTGACCCAAAATTTATGAGCAAAAATATTTATTATACACGTAATCGAATTATCAAGAATCGTCTCTCCCTCCCCATCCATCATTGGGACACTGTAAATAAATCGTCTCTCCCTCCCCATCCATCATTGGGACACTGTAAATAAATCGTCTCTCCCTCCCCATCCATCATTGGGACACTGTGAATGAATCGTCTTTCCCTCTCCATCCATCAGTGGGACACTGTAAATAAATCATCTCTCCTTCCCCATCCATCATTGGGACATTGTAAATGAATCGTCTCTCCTTCCCCATCCATCACTGGGACACTGTAAATAAATCGTCTCTCCTTCCCCATCCATCATTGGGACACTGTAAGTGGATCGTCTCTCCCTCCCCATCCATCATTGGGACACTGTAAATGAATCGTCTCTCCCTCCCCATCCATCATTGGGACACTGTGAATGAATCGTCTCTCCCTCCCTATCCATCACTGGGAAACTGTGAATGAATCATAGTGAAAATAATGCTTAGTGGAAAGTATCAAATAAACATACAAGTGTACAGATTTCAGTTATGGTTTTTATGGAATGGTTTATGCTATTTTTTTCTCTACAACACAACATGCAATTATCGTATATAAGTCAAAGCTAGAAATTAACTCGATTAACAATGTAGCTAAGTTAATATACCAAAATAACTAGAAGTATATGATATTAAGAAGTGAAGAAAACGACAATTTATAAGGATTAGAATGCATCAAGTTATTGGCTGGGTACCCTCGCTGTTATCGATGGGTTATATTATCTAACGAGTTTCGGCATGTTTAGGTCCGTATACAAAATTAACAATGTCTGGTGTGGCCTAGTAGTTAGTTTTCCTGCTTATTCATGGTTCACGTCCCGTTGTAAAAACTCGTTTCTCACTTTCCGACTGTGGATGTGTTATAAGTATGACGGTCAAATCCCGCTATTCAGTTGCACAACAGTTGGCGACGGGTGTTGTTGCTTTCTCTCTAGCCTATCAGCTTAAGACTAGGCGGCTTTGTGCAAAAGCTTGGAAACAAACAAGCATCATCACTGATTTCCTGTCCCTTGAAAGGTGTAATATTTTAATTACCTGCTTGTTTGTTATTTGACTGATCGTATGTGTCAATCCCTTTTCCCTTTCATTTTCAATGTTGTTATTACTGCAACTACTACGAAAGATAGTGTGGCACAGTGTTTATTCTGTAAAGTGAGCTTTTCTAACATTAGATATAATTTTTATTTGGAATTTTCATCTTGAGTGTATACATGTTTGTTTGTTTTTAATAGGCATTTCATCGATACTGTTGGGTATTGGGTATACAAGACTGTTTAGTGTAGGCAGTATTATTTAATTCATTTTGTGAGCTAATATTTAATGATTGTTTAGTTTTCATGACAAGATAGTTAAAAGCAATTTTCAGGATTTGAAATATAAGTCTTTCTCCAAGTGTCAAAATAAAAGGCTTTTACTTATATTTCTTAATAGTGTTACGTCTCCGTTTGTTAATTAATCTTCCGTAACTTCGTTCCGACGAAAATTTAGCGACACAAGTCCTTACTTAATAAAACTGGTTTATTCTTTCTGAATATAACTTCACGATACACTTGATTTCAACATTCGCGCTAAAACAAGCGCTATAACGAACGTTCAATAATACTTTCTCACTGCAGATCAATTACTCACTACCTACACACACATGTCCCGTCACGTTGTGACCATCTTTTATATACCAGACTACCCTA
>NW_013670047.1:31999-71252 GCF_000517525.1 Limulus polyphemus | reverse complement strand
AAAGATAAACGTATGTATAACAAATTATTCACACTATGGAGATTATAGGCATATCATAAACACTATATATATTTTATATAGTTCTCTTCTTCTTGTCAAAAGCCCACTTAGGCCTATTCAATTACTTTAGAATTTCAGTTGACAAGCCGAACTATCTTTTCTATTAATATCGCACTAGTATTCTGTGAGTGATTCACTTACAATTGTGGCGCGAGTTACTGTAATCGTTTGGTCTTGTTTCTTCAAAATATCCTGTGTTCCTTTTGTCAAAGTGCACTCACGCTGATTCAATTAATTTAGAGCCACGCTTTGACGGAGTAATTCTTATTTTTATCCCCTTTTCTACTGTTAGTTTTACTCTAATGTATTAAACGTTAGGCCTATCACTTCTACGGTAGTTAACTTCACGCCGAACTTTTCCTAGCCCGTAACTTTATTCTTTTCTGCTATTATCTGTCTGCTGTTTCTGCTCATCTCACACTGTTTATATGTTTATCACTTAATCGTCTGTCCACCTTCTAGAAATCTCTATATTCTCGACGTCAATGTATTACATGCGACGTTCGATAATCTCAACATCAATGACTTATAAACACAACTTCCTACAATCGTCTGCTTTTTACTCTTATTATAACAAAAACTAAACGGTAATAAAATATTTACTCACAAAAATAAATTAATCAATAATATCTAAACTAAAGTATTTTATATCATGACAGCAATTATTTTAAAGGCGATAGTTATGACAAGTTTGGTTACATAACTCGGTAAGAGTCGTATATTGTGTTTGCAATACATTGTTGTCGAGGCTGTAATGTTGACGTCACGTTACTCGGACCTTCAGTATTTTTCTCGTTACCTTAACTAAGTATTGTTAAATCAGCACTGTTCGCGCACTTTACAGGAAATTCTAGAGGCCTCAGTGATCAACATATAAATAGCGGCAACCAAATGAGCAAAAGTCAAGTGAAGTGAAATAAAAGTTCAATCAGAGGAAAGTTAGAAAACGTGAAGTTAGCCAGTGTATGAGTGATCAGCCATAATGGGCTATATTTTCTAGTGAGTTTCACAGTTTGATAGAAATAAGGAAAATAATTTGTCTTTTCAAAGGGTGTTCTAAAGTAACTAAACCCGCCTGTGCGGACTTTGACGAAAAAGAGACAATTATTTAAGGTTCGGGGTACAACTGTGGTAACCCATTGGGTAACGTAAGTGAATTATTCACTGATACTAATGTGACAAAAGCAGAGAAAATAATTTTTCTTGTCAATTGGATTAAAAATCAAGAGCAGGACTCAGGACCTGCTAGTGTGTATGTCGTATTGCAACCTGTTAAACAAGCAAAGTTCTTAATTTATACAGACAAAATTTTCAAACGGTGAATAGATGTTGGTTGTTTTAGAGTAAAGCCACATTTTAGCGTTGTAAGTTCGTAAATTTACCGTTGTCCCACTGGTTGACACGTAAGTATCGGTAGCAATATGTGTATGTGTAGTGGGGAGATGTGAATACTTTTTAGAAGTGTACCAGCTGAAGGCAGACAGAAAGTAAGGGGGTGAAGGACGTTGCAATGGCAATTAAGTCCTGTTCATTCTGAAGCAGAAGAGGGTCACAATGTGACAAAAATTAGGGAAGAATATAAATGCAATTAACAAAAAATAAATAGTTGAATTGTTCCGTTTTTTACCTTACCCTCTCTTTTTCTTATCTTTTTTGTTTTTTGGGAATATGTGGTGCAATGTTTGTTTGATTTTGAGTTTATGATCCATACCTTGTTACTATTGAGCTCATAATTGAAGCACAAGAACAGTACTGTAATAGTTGTAACCAAGTTGCGCTTTGACATGATGGAAAACTAAGCTGTCCATTGATCCGAGTTCAAGGTTCAAAAAATGAATCCTACTGACAACTTGGCCATTGATGTGGATGATCTGTGCTATCTGCATGAGAAATTTTACCCTGCAATGGCGTCGATAACTCATGGGAATATCCTTATAGAGAAGTTAATTGAGGAGCTACCTGGTGAGATGATGAAGCATCATTTGGGTGTGAAAGACATCTCACATTAACTAAAACAGTTTCTGAGAGGATAAAATTAAAAGTCATGACAACAAATAGGTCACAACAGAGGAAGAAGCTTACAATGGCAGCTCCAGTGGCTGTGCTTCTGACAGATTATAATCTGCAAGTGAATACGTCACACTGAGCTTTGCTGAGGGTAAACCAGCCGACAATCACTGTGACACCACTGCACTGGTTTCCAGAGAGATTCCAGTGCTTCCCTGGCCCTTCCTTGGTGTTAGTTCTTCAGCCAATGTAGATGGTGCCTCCAATCAAACATTGTTGTGGAAAGGAGGACAAAGTACCTGCTTTGGGTGTGGATGTCTAGGTCACTTCGTATTGAACTGCCCATACCTTGCTGTAGCAAGGAAAGGGAGGCTACTAGTTCTGACCAACAGAACAGCAGATGCAAGCTTATTGGCATTGAGCTGTATATTGTGCTACTTCAGCTACACGAAACTAATGGAGCTCGAGTTGGGTCTGGCCACAGACTTGGAGAAGTGCAACATGCAGCACTTACCAAACATTTTGATTTTCAGAATAGCTCTCTTGGGGCTGGGTGGTATTTGGCACATACCCATCAAAGTGCACGGGCAAGGGATAGAATTCCTAGTTGAAACAGGAGCTGCCAAGGCACTGGTTGTTCTCTATCAGGCACTCTGAGTGACGTCACCACTCTGGCCAGTTAACACTGACTTCATTTTGATGAATGGTGATATACAAGTGTGACTGTAGAGGCACATGCCCAACTATATTTAGATAAGGTCACTCACAGAATGAAGATAGTAATCTTCAACCTTGATCCTGGCATTGGTATCTTAAGGGTGGGTGTACTGCAGTAATTATCTATAAATTTTGCCTGTGCAACAGGTATATTTTGTTTCCATGGGAAATACGTCTAATGCCAACCAAACCAAGCCCAGGAACATTGAACTGCATGAGTGTATAATGTGAAAACAAGTGGTTCTCCATGTTTTACTGTAGACAAGGTCTGGGTTGACATAAATCCAGAAAGCAGGCAGCATTAACTTGAACAGTGATCTGTCAGAGGAAGGATGAAGTCCCAGTGTTGTTCTGTAATTATGAATAGTTGACTATCCAGGTCTCTGGAATGGTCTCAGCATGGTAAGCAAAGAGAAGGTAACCAAACTAGCAATATCCCAGGTGTTGCTCTGTCATAGCACATATGAGAGCAAGGAAATGGTTGTGCAAGCGATCTCGATTCAACATGGGCAGAAGCTTTGTGAACTGCTGGTTGAATCTACCAATGTTTATGTGGGACCACATGGCCGACTGGTTAGACAAAAGTTACTATCTATCACATAGATACAGGTGATACACATTCAGTTAAACAACTGGTGAGCAGACTTACCAGGAGCATTAGCATTTAAGCCAGCATCAAAATACAGCAGATATTAAAGGATGGAATCATACAGCTTTCACAGAATGCTTGGTCATAACCAGTAGTGATTGTCAGGATGGAGAGTATGCTATGGTTGTGTGTTTGTGATTTGCGTCAATACTTGTCCACTCCCATGGATAGTTGTATCTCTAGATGCATTAGAAGGACCTAATGATTCAACACTTTACACTTGGCATCCAGATACTTGCAAGCCAATCTGGATGACAAGAGCAGACCTACAACTGTTTTCATATCCTTGGTGGTTTGTACAAGTTTTATATGATATCATTTAATCTGCATAATACACCTGCCACTTTTGAGAGGCTGATAGAGCTCATACTGAAGGGGCTGCAATATGAAAAGTGCCTGGTCTTTATTGATATATTGATGTTTAGCAGTACATTCAAGACTGTTAATGAGAACCTTTTTATGGTACTTCAATGATAAGAAAGGCATGCTTAAAGATAAAACCAGGGAAGTGTGTGCTCATTAATCTACAGGTGGCATTCCTTGGTCATATTATGGGTGGATACGGAATTTCTACTGACCCAACAAAGATTACAGCAGTATGGAGTAGCAACAACTTACCTCACCATTATCTGCTCTCACTGAGGCTGATGCACATTTTATATGAACCAAAGCATTTATGTCCCTAAACTGTACTTCAATACTGTAATTAGGGCAGTGTTATTGCCGTTTCAAGATAGAGTGGAATGTATAATATCATATGTTAGTTTATGGTCATGGCTTCTGAATGCCAATACTGCATGATAAAGAAAGAACCACTTGTAGTAGTAGTCTTTCTAAAACACTACAAATAATACCTGTATTGTAGAAATTCCTCCCTTTTTGGTGGATCATGCATCATTGAAATGACTTATAAACTTTAAAAATCTGGAAAGGATGATTAAACATTTGATAACAATGTTATAGGAGTATGACTTTGTTGTACTGCATTGTCTGGGCCTGCAACATAGAAACACCAATAGATTTTCTTGCTTCACAGGAAGACCCTGTTACATTTTTTGAATGTCCTAACCATAGATACCTTATGGGAGTTAAAGCCATTTCTGACAAAGCAATATTAAGCCATAAGGTAGAAAATTCTACAGGTGACTGGATGGGACAATTAATGCTTCAGGATCTACAGAAAGAACAACTGAAAGATCTGGGTAATTCATGCCATGCAGCAAAGAAAAACATGGCAGACAGATTGAGGAATGTAGTGGATACACGTAACCTGTGTCACTTGTATGGCAACTACGATTGCAGGAACGTTTTCTGTAACACAGTTATTAACCACTCAGATGTGGTTCCCAGCCTGTGTTCAGCTAGTGGTACCCAGAACTTTTAGACATGAAATTCTTCAGACTTTTCATAATACAAAGACTGGAGGCCACCTAAATGTCATATACACTTGCTATAAGATGTGATGATGGTTTTACTAGTTACATTGAGGTAGAGATATTAAATGGTGCTGTAAACATTATATAGTGTGTGCTGCCCTAAGGAAAAGCCATCTAAACTAGGTAAACTCCATCAGAGAATTGTTGATTGTCCTTTACAGAAAATAGTCATATGCGTATATCACTCTTCCTCTCCCAGACACTGAATGAGGTAGTAAGTATGTGCTCGTCATTATAGAGTACTTCACTAAATGGGCCAATGTATATCCATTGGCCAACAATTCTTACAGTTTGTTGCTAATGTGTTGATAGAATATTGAATAGCCCAATTAGTTGCACCTGGAGGAATTCATATGGATCTGGGAGCTAATTTCTATAGCTAGCTTATTTGTGCAAAGTGTTGAGTGTGGTACAGAGGCACTCTTTGTCCTATCATCCCCAGCCTAATCGTTGAGTAAAATGAGTAATATAAACTATCAAGCAGTGACATGCAAAGTTTCTTAATCCCAGCTGAACTGACAAAGAACACTTTTTGCGTGTAATAATGGCATATTGCACAACAGAACATATATTAAATACTTATTCACTCAACATGCTCATGTTTGGTCAGGAATTACTGCTCTCTGTGTATGTGATGTATGGTCTGCCACAAGGGCATTGTGTCACAGTACCTCAATAATATGCGGAGTAGTTAAGGTCTGCATTAGCTAATGTGCATGAGTTAGTTCACCAACAGTAGAATAGATTACCATATGGCAGTTAAGGAATGAACACGCCAGCATGGAGATTGGGTATGGCTTTACCAGCAGCACAAAAGCAACATGACTCTTGCTCAACAGGTCCTTATCTTGAACTCTAACAAATTGGTCCAGTGACATAAAAATTACTGAGCCGCGTGGTGTACATAAAGGCATGTAACATGTCAACAAACTGAGGGCATATGTTAGTGATAAACCTCTTGTGCACTGACTAGATCAGAAGTCGAAACCAATGTATCAGAAGAAGATGAGAGAATTGTGTCATACCATCTTGTTCAGTTGATGAAGATGCTGAAAGAACTTATTTGGCTGTACAAGATGAGCCAGATGAGGAAGCACGTAAATAAGAGATACAAGATAGATCTTCAACTTATCAATGACATGTTTATTGTTAAAACAAATGAGCTATCTGTGCTGTGCTCACCATGAATATAAAAACTCGTTTTTAGCGCTATAAGCTTTCAGACTCATCACTGAGTCACTGGAGGGCTATTAAGATGTAGAGATGGCTTGTATAACTTACTATGGTAATGATGATGAGCTGCAGGTAGTTTGTCCAAAACGATTTGTATATGTAGCAATGTGCAATGTTGATACATATGTGTTTAGTTTTGCACACATATATGGACATTACACAAAGTCATTTATAAGTGTTGTATAACGCAAAAAATAAATTATACTTTGAACACAACTGTGAAACAACAGATGAATGAAAATAAAGGCTTTGATATGGATGTTATGCCTTTGAGATATGAAATGAACTGTGATTACTGGCCTGTAGAACATTATTTGAAGGTATAATGCACATGACATTAATTCTTGTAACAGAATGTTTCAGTAGTGAATTTTCATGCAAGAAATAAGAGAAAGGTATAGGCTCCCAATATTTTTGGAAGAAAACACAGTTCTACCTGGTGTTTTTGACAGCAGTAGTGAAAGATATTTCTATTGGATCAAATCAAAATATTCGTGATGAGGTGAAGTTTTGTGTAGAAGGTGAAATCCGCAAGTAGTAACTTGTGTCATATCAAGCGTAAACTTGTTATTCCAAGCCTTTTATATGGTTATGACTGAATATTTTCTTTGATGTAGGTTGAAGTGTTTTGGTAAGCTCAAAGTTTTACTGAATATTTTCTTAACATTGTTCCATACAAAGTACATGGAAGTGCAGACAGAATGTACAACCGGAGGTAAGAAGTAGTAATTAACACCCGTACGTGTTCGTAGTCACATTTAGTTAGTTTGTTTGTTTTAGAGCAAAGTCATATTGGACCATCTGCTGTGTCTACCGCGGGGAATCTAACCCCTCATTTTGGAGTCGCAGGTCCGTAAGCCTACCACTGTTCCACCTTTAGCCTATACTAAGCTTGTATTTCAAAGGAGATGCAGTACGTAGTTCCTAGTCACCTTTAGTTAGTTTGTTTTAGAGCAAAGTCATATTGGACTATCTGCTGTGTCTACCGCGGGGAATCTAACCCCTCATTTTGGCGTCGCAGGTTCGTAAGCCTACCACTGTCCCACCTTTAGCCTATACTAAGCTTGTATTTCAAAGGAGACTGATAGGAAAGGGGAAATTGTTAGAGATTTCCCAAGGTTAGAAGATGGAGGTTAATGTGTATGAAGTGTCTGAAGTCTTGCCCCATTTTTTTTCCCGCTAAACCTGGGCTCTGTTTAAAAGGAATGTGGCTGAGTTCCAGAACAGCTGTTGCCTTGGTAATGACGACAGTAGTGAACACAGTTGAATGCCGGTCAAGCACGTGACCCAACGAAGCCTGGTGGGTCGGGACATCCACAGGTGAAAGGGATATGTTCTCTACTAGATTAAGAAGCCTTTCCTATAAACATGAAATTATATAACACCATAATCAGTTTCACTATTTATTTATCCTCCACATTATGTTCATAGTAATAAATTCATATATTGTATGTCTATTTACTTACATTTATTTATTTATGTAGTGCCCCCCAGTGGCACAGCGGCATGTCTGCGGACTTACAACGCTAGAAACCGGGTTTCGATACTCGTGGTGAGCAGAGCACAGATAGCCCTTTGTGTAGCTTTGTGCTTAACTACAAACAAACAAACAATTTATGTAGTATATCAATAGGATCTTGGCGACAGTGTACTATTCAAATAATGCGTGTGTTGTAATTTAAATACCTGATGTTATCATGTATATTGTCTCATTGATTATTATTTTCATTCTGAGATTACGATTTCTGAAAAAAAAAGTTCTATTAGTTCAAATTATTCGAAAATGATGATGTTTTAAATAAATTTAAAACTGTAGGAAACCAGATTGGTTAGGGCGCTCGACTCGCAATCTGCGGGTTCGAATCTCCATCACACCAAACATGCTCGCCCTTTCAGCCGTGGGAGCGTTATAATGTAACGGTCAATCCCACTATTCGTTGGTAAAAGAGTAGCCCAAGGGTTGGCGGTGGGTGGTGATGACTAGCTGCCTTCCCTCTAGTCTTACACTGCTAAATTAGGGACGGCTAGCGTAGATAGCCATCGTCTAGCTTTGCGCGAAATTCATAACAAACAAACCAGATTGCATATTAATTTTTTAAATGGTCGTATACAAGATATTTTTACATACTTTAAATTCACTAACTTCAATTTAAGGTCAAGTAATTACTATAGGTCTTCGAAAATAAGTTTTAAAATTAAAATTATAATATAAACTGAAAGTAGAAAACGTACAAAACTGTGACAGAAAAATTTGAAAGCATATTAGACTTTATAAATTTGATTCATGTTGTTCAATTTCATAAAAATAAGATTCTTATCAAATTGTGATTAAAACAAATAAAAAGTTATACAGGTTAAAACGTGAAAACTTTAGTGTGTATACTTTTTTTTAGAAGATTCCACGCGAGATATTTACAATCTCTCGGATTATCAGTTGACAGAATCTATTAATAAAAAGGGTACTCAGTTACTCTTAAGAAGTTAGATTATGTAGAATGTTTCGTTGTTAGAGACGGTAAAACTCACACTTATTCATGATAATCTTGATGAAATAGTTACCGAAGTTTCCGGTTCGGCGCTTTCATGCTTTCCTAGTTTGACCCTAGGAGCTACAGAAAACTTAGCTATAAAATATCTGAGTTCATCGGATAATTTAGTAACTCTTAAACCTGATAAAGGCAATAGTGTAGCAATTCTGAATTAATAGATTATACACAAAAGGCTTTAGCTATTCTGAACGATAATACTACATATAGGAAATTGAAGTTCAGTCCTACAGCTTTGAGAGAGGGATGTTTACAAAATTATTTTTTATAACTTAAAAAGAAGGATTAATATACGAAACGGTTTAAAATGAAACCATATCAGTTGACTCGCATTGTGGATTATCTAAAGTTTACAAAATAAACTGTCCTATAAGACCGATTGTATCGTACATATTTTTTACATATAAACTAGCAGGTTTTTTGTCGGTTTTGTTTTAGCCGTTTTTAACAAACGACTTTACAATAACAGATAGTTTTCAGTTTTCTAAAGATGTTTATAAATTAGTTTTTGATGAACTATATTATTTGTGTACAGAAGCACATTGCGTTAGGAGACTTGTATATGTGAGACACAACAATTTGTAAGCATAATGAAGCCTCCCAGTGGCACAGCGGTATGTCTGCGGACTTACAAACAAGCATAATGAAATATTTTAATACATACCTGAAGAAGACAGACCAATGTTCTGTCGAAACATGTGGTATGTATTAAAATTTCTTCATTACGTTTACAAATCGTCTTACATATTGTTAGTTTGAACACTTAGTCATTACATACTAATATACCTTTCAATGAAGTAAGGGAATTAAATATTATTTTAATTTTTCGAATTTCGGATGTTATTAAGTGAACAATGAAACCAGTTGTTATTAAACTAATTTGTTTTTGAATGATTGTCATTATGAATAAAGAGGTGGAGTTTCCATGTCATCAAAAGTTCCACCATGTTTAGCTAATATTCTTTCAAAAACCGTGAGAACATTTGGTTAAATAAATATACTGAACAGTTTATACATATTTCAAAAGATATGCCGATGCCACCTTTGTTAGGCCTGGCCCAGCATGGCCAGGTGGTTAAGGCGCTCGATTCGCAATCTGCGGTTCGTGGGTTCGAATACCCGTCACACAAAACATGCTCGCCCTTTCAGCCGAGGATGCGTTATAATGTGACGGTCAATCCCACTATTCGTTGGAAAAGGGTAATACAAGAGTTGGCGGTGGGTGTTGATGACTAGCTGGCTTTCCTCTAGTCTTACACTGCTAAATTAGGGGCGGCTAGTGCAGATAGCCCTCGTGTAGCTTTGCGCGAAATTCATAACAAACCAAACCATTGTTAGGCCTGAGGGTTAAGGTGCTCAACTTGCAATCTGAGAGTCGCGGGTTCGAATCCTCGTCACCGAACATGTTCTTCCTTTCAGCTGTTGGGACGTTATAATGTGACGGCGGGTGATGTTGACTAGCTGCTTTACTCTTAGTCTATCACCCTTAAATTAGGGACGGCTAAATAGCCCTTGAGTAGCTTTGCGTGAAATTCAAACCAAACAAACCACAAACCATTGCTATTTAAAACACACTAATGCTAGACTTACCTAATATATCATTTATGTAGTGTGTACATTGTGTTTTAAAAAAGGGTATGTATGTCAATACATATACGATATGCTACAAAATGGACAAGCACTGGAGTATATGGAACTGTTTGAAATATGCAAGAGTTTAGCATACCAAATAAAGCAAAATGTAAACCAGTGCAAATGATAAACGTAGAACACGAATGGACACGTCCCTGATAGGGATATTGAAATCATATCAGTGACTTTAAGTAATATCAACATCTTATTTTAATGTGATGCCTCGGCAGAACATGTACCAAAATCAAACGATATTGAGAACAAGGATGGCACGTACAATCGTGAAGCGACTAAACACCATTACATGAGGGAGGCAGAGGTGGAATATCATACCCCCCCCCCCCGATCAAGATTCCTGCTATTAAAAGAAAATTGATGTGTATGAATTTCAAAACTATCTAAAGAGTTAACAGGTTAATGCCAAATTTACTGCTGAAAAACTAATTACATCTGCTCTATCTTCTTTTCGATACTAAAATAGTTGCGTTGGGAAATTGTTTGGAAGTAAATGATACCATAAATCAACATTCACTGGTTGTTTATATTATCGTCTTATTTTACTTAATGTAATGAATATGTTTCTTTAGATTTTCACAAACCTTTATAGTTCTGGACACCTCGTTAATACTGCTGTTAGCTAATTAACGTAATCCGATAAAAATAGATTGAAACAAATCGTTGATAAACAAAACTCTATAATAAATCCTAAAATATACATTCCGGTGAATATGGAAAGCTAAGTTGAAAGGAAAACTAAAAAGGTTTGTTTGTTTGTTTTTAATTATGCACAAAGCTACACAAGGGCTGTCTGTGCTCTGCCCACCACGGGTATCGAAACCCGGTTTCTAGCGTTGTAAGTCCGCAGACATACCGCTGTGCCACTGGGGGGCAACTAAAAAGGACTTCATATAGAAAACAACTTGAAATAAGTATAAAAGCAATACTGTTTTGTCTTACTCCCCCTCTTTTTTTTTTACAAATATATTCGTTTATAAAATGACAATGATTGTAGGATATTATAAGGTAATTACTAGAATTTATCATATATATATATATTCTTGCAATTCAAATACCTCCTGTACCTGAACCTATTTACCAGATGTTACCATAACAACGATAACATCGTCGCCCCGTAAAAACTTGTTTATCTCATTTCCAAGAATTCACGCAGGCGCCACGTCGTGGTACTTTTCCAAACCACAGCTCAGACTTGTTTACGCCTTAGTACCAGCAAAGTATCATACAGGTACCTGTTATCTCGTGTTTGATGACAACACTACTCGAAATTTTAGAATTCTTATGGGTGCAGAACGTATTATTTCACCGTGTTTACGAATAAGACAAAAAATAAACTTCACTGTACAAATGTAAATATATTTTCATCATGCAAACATTGTTGGTGACATCAAATCATGAGCAAATATTTTAGTGTCTCGTTTAAATTTTCAGTTATCCGTCAAATATGACGAAGTTGATTTATTTAAAAAAAAACTATAATATTATTTGAAGATATGGAAACTACTAAAAAGTTAAAGATTATTATTCATATATATCATTACCCATTCAAGCCATCTCCAACCATCATTAGTATCAAAGTGGGTTCCTCGTCATCGAAAATGTACGACGTTCTTTAAATGAACAGTTTTACTATATTTAACTTATGTCCGGATATTTGTTTTGAAATTAAATACATGTGTATAAAAGTAAAAACGAATGATAAAATCTGAATTTATTCACTCGCCCATTACATCCATAGTTAATTTCTTTATTAGATTTTCATGGATAAACACACACCTTAAAAATAAAATTAAAAAGCTCGTATTAATACATAATCCATTTGGTATAGGCTGAGTGAATGTATATTAGTTTGAACTAAATATATTTACTGGAAAAATTTAAGTTCCACAATGTAATATCGCTAGTCTCAAAAATAAGATCCAACTTGTTCACACCGCTCTCATCCACAGTCACCTTTCTTAGCATGCTAAACCTCATGCTTGCGTGACGCAGCAAATTCGTATTATTCAGACGTCAAAGAAGAGGCAAGTTCGTTGTGTCCAATCAGAAATGCAATGACGTTAGTGGTGTGTGAATAGACAAATGCTGCGCATACAAAGAAATAATTCTACAAAAACTTTGCTTTAAATTCTAAAAATTAACAAATATTAAAGTGAAGTGAAAATAAAATGTGTTAACTTTTATTTTGGTGAAATTTTCATAAAATAGTATAAATATCTTACGAAATATAGAATGTTGTTTAAGTAATTCCCTATCACGTGATGTGAAGCGGATGAACATAATATGTAAAAGTTATAAATACACCATACTTACTGCGTAGATTTCAGAATTCGGGTTTTGTGTAGGCTGAGAGGACATAAGTTCGAAAGAAGAAGTAGAACTTAAGTTGTTTTACGTTTATTGTGCAATCATTTTACTGTTAAGTGAATCACTTAGGGCAAGTAGCCCTTGCATCAAGACGGCGTCATATCGAGCTCATGCTTCTGTGGACTACTTCACCAGCAATCCCTCGCCATGTTTGATAACTTCACCAGGTATGGAATCACCGTACATGTATGACGGCTCTCTCCATGAACTTGAAGATACTAAGCCTAACGTAAACATTAGTAGTACTGTGGCACCTGTGACAATTGATTGTTCTGAGTCAGATCTTACTGAACTTAACTCACCCGAGTTTTCTTTTAATTTACAAAATTTTATTAACACTAAAAATTCTAGGAAAGGTTGTTTAAACAGCTCGTTCTTTGACATCTTTGATAGTGCAAAATCTCCACCAACTAGTATTGGGACAGATATAACGCCAACCCAGCTCGACACCATAGAGTTACTGGCCGCCGAACAGGCCCAGTCTGACGTCGCTTCCTTCCCGGTAATGCCTCATCAAACTACTCTTGGAACTGACCGTTACGGGGCTGAACTTGGCGTCAATATTAAACAAGAACCTATAGACTTTGACAATTTTGATAAATTTCTTGACCTGGGACTACTCGGTGATTTCTCCAGTGCCAAAGACCGACTTCATCGTTTAGAGACTGCCGTCAGAACTACGGCTGCTGTGGAGACCTCTACCTATCCAAGGCCTGTGACTACCACCGCGTCGCTGCTGGACAGCTTCGACGGTGTAGGTCTGAGGCAAGATTTGGGTGAAGGAATGCAGAATAGTCTAGACAGCTGTTCTAGTAGTAGCAGTAATTACCGAACACTGCCTCACGGTAAAAGTAAATGTAAAAAACTAGTAGACAAGAACAGTGAAGAGTACAGACGTCGACGGGAACGTAATAACATTGCAGTCAGAAAATCTCGTGAGAAAGCCAAGCAACGCAGTCGCGAAACTGAACGCAAAGTTTCTGAACTCGTTCGCGAAAACGACTCCTTACGCAGCCGGGTGGAGCTGTTGACCAAAGAACTGAGTGTGTTGCGTTCGTTGCTCACTAATGTTGGAGTACCCCAAGAAAATGTGGACACTGAAATTGCTAAGATTGGCCAGTTCGATCGTATCCAAGCCCGTCTGCCTAATATGTGAGCCTATTCATAAAGAACACATTTGCTTCCGTGGACCACTGTTAATTTTATGTCGATTAGGCTGTTGCTTTAACCTGTTGAACTTTTCTGCGATTTGTATGCCTACGGATAATGGTTTGAGGAGTTCTGTTGCTCCGATAATCATCTTAATTGCTTATGTGATAATTATTGCCTATTACATTGTAAAGAGTAAAATTATTAGATATTTGTTCTTTTTTAAAACAGATGTCCGGATAGGTATTTCGTATAATCACTACTAAGAAATGTTACTTATACTGAGAAAAAGATTATATTAAAAGTTCATGAGTATTTTATAAAGTGTTGAATGTAGAGTTTGCTGAACGTGTGGTTGCTGGTGTAACCCGTCAGTTCAGCTTATTAAATATTATTAAAAATTTGTACAGTGAACTTGACTATTTTGATTTTTCCTTTTTATGTGCATATGAAGTATTACAGTACTTCCGACTGTATAGGGTATTTTATTAACCTTAAAACTACTATAACCCATCAGCATTTTAAACAAATTTCTAAACTGTTATTAAGTTCCATACTGATTATGGATCTATGAAATCATTGGTAGCACGGTCATTAATATCACACAAGTTACACAATCTATAAAACATAATAAAACTGGGTGCTGGATACACCCTTGACCAATAACTGTTAAGTGTTTTATTATGTTGAGTAAAAAATTAGTTATTTCTACCAAATTTAGTCGGTTCTTTACACTGAGGTGTAACAGGCGTAAACAAATTGTTCAATATATGATATCTGAGAATATTTTGGGTAAGATTGTTGCAAGGGATAAAAGTAACGTGGGACATCCCATCCCGATTGTGAACAGTAATGTAATTTGCTCACACAGCACCGTGGCCAATATGAAATATAGTTAAAACCGTACAATTACTCCTAACGATTTTTTGGCATATAACTTTTACGTAAAAATTGTTGCGGTTTTGATTTGTAAAAGGTCTGGGTACGGATTTCATACATAGTTGTTTTTGTGTAGTTGTGTGATGTAAATGATGCATTGCGCATTTGAGTAAAGGTCAGTCATTTAAAAACGTCTCTGAGCATTTTCAGTATAGCAAGAATTAGTCATTTCTCAGGGAGATAAACATATATATATATATATATATATATCTGTGTGTGTATAGAGACACTAGCAAAGGCAAAGGTTTCGGCCAACACTAAATATCACATCCACTATTTTGAGCTGTTCGGCCGATGTAAAGATACCCATGTTATCTATAATTCTTGACGTTGTTAATAAAGCAAAGATCTTGAAGACATGCGAGTTTTTTTATGTAATAATGAGGAACACCTTTAAACTATTCAGTCAAAATACGAAGATTTGATGAAGGAACTGATCAGTCAAAATATGAACATTTAATCAGCGAACTTATCAGTCAAAATATGAACATTTAATCAGCGAACTTATCAGTCAAAATATGAACATTTAATCAACGAACTGATCAGTCAAAATAAGAACATTTAATCAAAGAACTGATCAGTCAAAATACGAAGATTTGATGAAGGAACTGATCAGTCAAAATATGAACATTTAATCAGCGAACTTATCAGTCAAAATATGAACATTTAATCAACGAACTGATCAGTCAAAATATGAACATTTAATCAAAGAACTGATCAGTCAAAATACGAAGATTTAATTAAGGAACTGATCAGTCAAGATACGATGTTTGTCATAATAGCTAGAACTGTTCAATCAGAATACGAATGTTGTTGTAAAGAAAAAAAATTAAACTATTCGTTTCAGACAAAAATACTGTAGTTCTAATGAACGTAGTCAAATTAAACGAAATACTTAATAATATGACATATACAGGGTTCAGTACATCATGTTAAGACGATTTTAAATATACAAATCAGCAAGTCAGGTGACAACTAAAATAAAGTCTCAGTGGAATGGATTGTACCAGAACTACATTTGGACATTGTTTGGCACCGAAAATTGATCGCTTTTTGGAGGGCCGTGGAACATCCATTTCTTATGTAACATAATCATGCACACATATCTTCCGTTCAACCATCTCATACCTTAAGCAACTGAAGAATGAAATTGTATTCATGCTATTTCATATGAAGTCATACTTAACGCAGCACCTGTGGATTTCTCTGCGATTGGACTGTTGTAACGGGCACTGAGAAACGGTCATCTTCGTACACTAGATGGGTTATGGAAAGCATGCAGGAAGGTGTGTTGTGCTTTGGGCATGACAGCCTTACGGCGGAGCTTTTTGCAATGGAGACTACGCTGCATAGTTATTGTCAAGATGGTGATCGTCAGATAGAGTATGACCAGACGTGGCAGCATGAACTGTAACGACGTAACGGGGCTCCAAAATATTTTGTTATATGACGTACTCAACCCTCGGTATTTTATTAACAGTTCTTGTATACTCCTTATTCCAAACAAAATTGTGTTTTGTAGCAAAACATGTAATATTTTCTAATTCACAGGTGTGCCGCATGTTTCTGCCTCGCGTGCCATGGATTAGCCACATCCTCTGATTTAGAAAAATGTGGTTGGGTGTTATTGTCGTAGGTTGTTATCTTTAATTGTCTAACTCTTATCAATTATCATTCCAATATATAACGTCTTTTTTTTTTGCGTTTCAATAGTATCCTCAAATTGTCAAAATGTTTTTTCTGTATGGTTTTCGAATTCTATCTAAGCCTTATAGATCGATTTTTGTTTTAAAACCTCGTTTAACTTTCATGCATGCATGCATTTGTTACTCTTCACAAAATTTCACTATGCAAAAGCTTAAAAACCTGCCAAATCCCCCAGATCTATTAATAACAAACTTACAAAACTGGTTTGATAATGAGGCATCAGAGAAATATGATTTATATTTAAATAAGAGAACGACAGGTTTATCGGGCTTTTTCATTACGTAAAGGGGATTTTTGCCTTTACTGTTATTTTCCTAGCTCTTGATTGGCCTTTTCACATAAAATTTAATGTTAAATATTCTTTTTCATGAGTTCATTATCAGAGACTATAGTTTATTGGAAAAGGAACGGTTCGCATTGATTCCAGTAATAAACATTGAACCTATATCAGTCGCTGTACATCGTTCGATACAGTACTATTGTTCACAACAATACAGAGTCAAAAAAGGAAAAAGACATTAGTGATGAATTTCACAGCAATATACAATTAACTCTGAAAAATAGAAACCAAATACTTCACATAAGAATTTTAACATTTAACAAAGTTTGTTAACGATGTCATGAAGACAAGAGCTGGTACGTCAATGAAAGGGAGACAGTACGTCTTTTAGCAATTGATACTATAAACACCTTTGTGTGTTTGTTATTAAGCACAAAGCTGAAAGATGGGCTACCTGTGTTCTGCCCACCGCGGGTACTGAAATCCAATTTTTAGCGTTTTAAGCCACCAGACTTACCGCTGAGTCAATAGAGAGCTTGAGAAGATAGGGATGGGGTATAAACAGCTAACTTGAATTATTTTATATATATAGTTGTGATTGAGACCACTTTGGGGACACAACTTTTTAATTTTGATGTGTACTACTTCTTGTATTCCTTTTCAATTGTATTACGAATCTTTTTCTACTATGTGGATGCTGTTTCATTCAATTTCTGACAGTAGACATCCGCCAAAGTTACGATAGGAGAAGGGTTAATGTCGATCAGCCGGTCGTGAAACTCAAATCTTGCCAAAATTATTGAAATTGATCCAAAAAAGATATGATCAAATAAAGATGAAAGGGGAGATTTATAAGGCAGAGATAAGACCAGTCATGGGGTTTAAGAAAGAGAAGACGATGAACGTGGCGGAGATGCAAATGTTAAAGCGCCAAAGAAAAACTGCATCAGGAATGAAACCATTAGGGAGAGAGTGAAAGTAGTACCAATTATGGAAGAGATGAGATAAGCTGAGCTTAGATGGCTCGATAGTGTGAAAAGAATATAAAAGGAATATGTTGTTAGAAGAGTTTTAAATATGACAGTGGAAAGAAAAAGGACAATAAGAAGACCTAAGAAAAGGTGGATGGGTGTAGTGAGAGAGAAAATAGGATGTGAAATTAACTCTGATACAGAACAGGAAGGAGTGGAGGGCAAGGACCAGAAAAGCAGACCCAAAATAATTGGAACGAGCACTAAGAAGAAGACTGACAGTAGAGATAGTCTGAGGTTCCAGAAGATATAAATTTTTTATTGTCTCTGACTAGTTTAAAGCATACCATGATCTTAATTGACATTCACTTCCAAGTCTTAGACTAAAATATGCAAATGAAACCTAAATTCATATATATGTATATGCATATATGACAAAAGAAAAGTCTATACGTCAGCATATTTTTTATTTTAATTTTAGTTCACTGTAGAGTTTACTTGAGTTCAGAATTAGCCAAATTTTCAATTCATTTAATCCTAATCTACCAACATAAAGACGCCGGTAAGTCGATAATTATTAGGGTTACCTACCGTGATAGGTCTACATTGTTATAAACGGGGGGGGGGGTGTATTTTTATCACAACAGTTTTAATCATTGGTGTAGGAAATTTTCCATGTGGAGGGGACAAAGCCCCTAAGGAGTTGAGGTAGGGAGGGACCGGGAGCAAGTACACCTGTTTGTTTGTTTGGATTTAAGCACAAAGCTTATTTTTGTTTTGTTCACTGAAATCAGCAAATACTAAAATAATTAGTTTTAGCTGCATGAAAGTAAGATGTTAGCGCAGACTTTATAAATACGTAATACATACTTAATAAGTGCCAATTTAGGTGAAAGGTGTTATACATAAGATCCTAGAACCTCATCTACACCTTAGTCAAATACAAATCCCAAACGTTCCAACTTTGATGACAGAGACTATAGGTAGAATGGTAGTACCAGTCTCCACAGTAAACAAATGTAAGAGTATTCCATTCTAATTTATGTGGAACTTTTGTGGGATTTCCCCGTATTGTAGGAGACAACCCCGAAATGGGGGGGGGGGGTAGAACATCGCACGTGCGTCTGACCTGTAAGTGTTACGATATTTTGGCCACGCCCGCGTGTGGTAGTTCTACACGCTAGGTCCTGCTGCTGGGACATTGACATCTTTCCCTAGAATCGTTCCGGAACTTACCGGTCTGAGCAGTTGACATGATTACGTGAACTACTTTTGATAATCGAACTGAAATTAGAATATATTGATAAATAAAATAAACACACATCCCTAAATTCTACATAAGGCACTTTCATTCAACGTTTCACTTGTGTGAATGAATGAGTTTGATTGCAGCGCAAATATATATGATAGGCTTTAATTAAAAATTCTGATTTTGTCATAGTTTCGTCATCAAATAAAGTAATTTCACCTTTTGTAAGGTGTGTGTTCTCAGACA
The DNA here is from genome assembly GCF_000517525.1 of Limulus polyphemus. Lineage (NCBI taxonomy): Eukaryota > Metazoa > Arthropoda > Merostomata > Xiphosura > Limulidae > Limulus > Limulus polyphemus. The sequence goes on along the minus strand of NW_013670047.1, from coordinate 52,046 downwards.
AGGTATCTCAAGACAATTTTAAGGATAGTTTATTTCTAATACTTACCAAAGAACTAGTGACTTAATGAAAGGGTATGGATGTCATGCATCGTATAGTCATGTGAAGTTTGTTTGTAATTAAGCTACACAATGGGCTATCTGTGCTCTGCCCACCACGGGTATCGAAACCCGGATTCTAGCGTTGTAAGTCCGCAGACATATCGCTGTGCCACTGGAGGGCGTCTTGTGAAGTTTAAATATCTATAATTTTAAGGGTTCGTTACATTATAAGGATGCGAGATTTTCTCTGAATCAATATTTTTCCCCAAAGGATCCGAGGTTCGAGACGTGAGGCCGCTGAACTCGTTCCATACATGTAGATTTGGCTGTGGTTGAGTTATAAAACTGATGTTCAATCTAGAAAACAGTTGCCGAAACGGTAATAACTGAAAGCTTTTCTTCGCAAAACATCAGAATAAAACTACAGAAATTGATCCGAAAGCTTGTGAAGAAAAACAAAACAAAAAACTATGCGGAACCAAAATCTTGCATTCATATTTTAATACACATATATCAACTAAATCATAAGCCTACGGTAATAGCTGAGTAGCTTCTTTTTCTTTTTTTTTTACTGTCTCGTAACAATACCATAGTCAAGGTTATCTTCACTTTCAAAACATGTGTTTTCGAATTTAATGTAAGGAGCTATATTTAAAATAAAAACAAGGGGATGAAGGCCTCAGAAATAGTCCTAACTGGAAGCTTTAAAACCTTCGGTTTCTCTTTAATATCATATTATGAAGTCATATAAAAGCGTGTGTATATAAGATAAGAACTTTCATAACTGAGGGGATATAAAGTTATTGTAGGTGGCACTATCATCATCTTCGCTGGTCATGGTACAGGTTTTTTTTTGTTTGTTTGTTTTTTCCACCACGTGTCAGCTCAGATGTTTCCAAAGCATTTTTTGAAAACCACAGAATCAGAGGTATCGATAAACAATAATACACGGAGCTCGTGGTCTGATTCTATTTGACAGTACCCGGAATCCCCAGTTGGTGTCTTGAAAAATCAGAATAGAAAACCATGATCGATATCATACTGAAACGCCAAAAATTCTCGCTCCTATGGGCCAGAGCCCCAAATCTTTTCACCACCTAGCACAACTCTGCGAAACTCTTTCTGTTACTGAAATATTATTTTCTTTGATTCGTTCTAGTCATACCAATAGTAGTGAAGTTCTCCTATACCAATAAATCTACATCTCAGATTAAGTAACAAAATAATAGAAAAAACTAACATCAACAAAATATTACTACAAAGACCAGGAACTTTCCTAGGTTTTGGGCTAATATTTTGTTTCATACATGATAGCTAACATAAACGATATTGTATATTTTACACTACATGCTAATAATGAAAGGCTTTTCAACTGACCGTTTTTCCTGTGTAGGTGTTTTGTCCATTTGAATAATAAAATCATTGATGTTGGATCATAACATGAAAATGAAGTTTCATGAAACATTTACGTTATACAGGGGAATCATTCATGTTCAATGTTTATTTTATTTTTCATATTAATACTGTAACCCTTTCGCTGGTTTCCAGAACCCATTATGAGGAACACAGACAGACAGGTAATCTATTAAGTCTATGAAGTTAATTAGATCTGTTTGTTTATCTAATAACGTTTTTTTTTTAAATTAGCCCATGGCTTGCATAATAATAATAGTAGCGAACATGTATGATAACCCGTAACTGTACACTTTTTTTTTTAAATATATCCTAACAACGCACTTCTCTTTCTTTTTTTGTTGTTGTTCTGCGAACTATAATGTATTAGAAATAAAACTTCTGACAAGTCTGATTCAAATGTATGGATTCATTTCCATTTCAGCTCTGACTTGACTTACATAAAAGAATTTGTTTGTTTTATAGCAAAGCTACACAGGAATATCTGCTGTGTTAATATGTATATATATTGTTGCGTCAGCGAGGTCACGTGACTAGTATCACGCCACCTCCTTCTAGAAATATCCTGTTCCTTCATGAATGCTCTAGCGTTTACTATATATGTGTTAGTCTTGTATATATAAGACGGTCACAGCGTGACTGGGGTAATGTAATGAGTAATTGAATGTATGCAGACAGAATATTGTTGGCCACGTGAGACGTTCGTTATGAGTTATAGCGTTTGTTATAGAGCGACTGTTGAAATTAAGTGTATCGTAAAGTTGTACTCGGAAAGAATAAACCAGTTTTATTTAAGAAAGGACTTGTGTCGCTAAAGTTCGTCGGAACGAATTTAACGGAAAATTAATTAACGACCGGAGACGTAACAATATATATATATACCGAGTATGAGAAATCAATCTATTACATAGTCTTTGTGTTAGGTGTTTTTTCAGTGATGTGAATACGCAGCTTTTAAAAGAAAACTAGATGTAAATATCATTAATATTTAATTTTGCTGAAAATCACGTAAAGTGCAGATATTTTCTTGGTGGTTTCGGCTTTCATCATTTAGCCTAACTGAAGATTTCTGTTATCGAATGAACGGTCTCTTGGGCAGTGACTTGTGGGAGACAAGAGGTAGATCAGAAATTCTGTTTTTACATATTTCTGATTTTGAATCCGAAGTGGATAAATTAGGAGGAATGTAAAATAAAATGCAGTTTTGCGTGATTTGTATTACAAAGTTTAGGCCTAACATCTATTTTGGTTTTTCAAACAACAACCGCTTTAGTGTTTGGTTACGCCTTTCTCGAGTTTCCATTGATAATACACTATAAATTTTTAGTATGGATTTATCTTCATTGAAACAAATAAATGACTATGTCATAAATCTCCAGTCTGTTCTCTCGTCAACTAGTTCTCAACATATCCCTTCTCTCGGCTACCTACCTCAAGTCTTCTTTACCCAATGAGGCCGTGTCCTTCTTCTGTCTTTCTAGTCTGTTATTTCTAGAATTAAACAAGTCTCAAGATCCTTCTGACTTACGGCGCCACAGAAGCATTCAGAGGACAGTACGTTACCCTAGTATGGCTCCAAAGCGACTTCAGGGGAGAAGTGCAAGTCATCAGTTTGGAATATTCATAGTGCATCTCAATTTTAGTGTAGATTTCATCTAATAGCTGCAAGCTTTCAAGCTCCAAAGTACCCAATTCCAGAGAATAACTCTGCTTCGGCGGCTTCATCAGTTGAAAAAGCTACATTTTATGAAAGAGCATTTTGAGCCCCAAACACTAATGATAGGCCCAGTTTTACCGGTTCCACTCTATCTGACCTCCACCTAGAACAGAAACCACGAAGTTTGTTTCTTTTACTGGCTATATTTTACGTTGTGATTCTCCGTACTAGTTATTATTCTACTCTTCTTGAAGCCCAATAAAGACCCCCTGTTGTTAGTTCTTACCACAAAATTAGCCTCATCAGTGTTTTCAGTAGTATCTTTTAGCGCATTCTTGTCACATAACTACAAAGATTTATTTCCGAACATCAACTTTTACTATTCAATAAAGCAAGTTTTGAACCTCCTCTTTCCAAGCAGGACCAATTACCCAAGCTTTATAACACAATTTCCAATCATTTCAATACAAACCGACCATCTTATATGATCCTTTTTGATTTTGAAAAAAAAAAAGATTCAGTCTGGCACCAAGGTCTGCTTTAGAAACTTTGGGAGGTGTTCCTCCCATTAAGTTATGGTTTCAGTCCATTTCTTCACGGAGACAAAGTGTTTGTTCTATAGAAGGTATCCTTTCTAGCCCATTTGATATTCTACCAAGTGTTCCACACTGATCATAACTCTTTCCACTCCTTTACATACTATAGGTAGCAGATATACCGCGACCAACAAATGTTAATGTTTTCCAATATGGCGATGATACTACCTTTGTTGCCTCCTGCCTAACTATAATCAATATATAACATTCTCTACATCTCACCACCAACCAGTTTCTTACATGGTGTCGTCAATGGCGTCTCACCATCAATGCTACCAAGACCAAATCAATATTATTTGGTCCTACTCAAAAGAACATTCGACTATGTCGTAATGACGAACTGTTTAATGTTCATATCAATCACATTCACATTCATCATTATTTTACTGTTAAATACTGTGGTGTTACTTTTGGTATGGACTTAACTTGGGAATCTCATTTATCTATACCCAATCACAAGGTTCCACGGGGTCATAACCTTCTGAAAAGCTTATTTAGATCAACCGGGAGTCTAAATCCACCTCTCTTTTTTTTTTACTTTCAAAGACTTTCATCTACCTCTGTCTCGCCTATAGCCATTCTTCCTTGACTTCAACATCCTATTCCTTTTATATTTGTCAACAGGTTCTTTAACGTCATACTATTCGTCTCATCTTTCACATCAGGCTACTTAGTCCTACTAGCTAACTGTATGATCGTATGTGGTTATTATCAGCAGAAAGATTCATCCTCCAAAGAAGCTACTTCCACCAATTGATCATCTCCAAGTATGCAATTGATTCCTCTCTCAGTAACCGACCCTGATCCTGACGCCGCACCAATGACAAAGTTACCTTACTATACTTACCAATCACAATGATTCAACTGTATATTTGAAATAATTACGTTGCTCCACTGACATTGTATCATACATTTTTATTTTCTAACACGATATTATTCATCAGTCACTACACAGTTACTGTCTTTTATCTCTTAACCGGTACTTTATACACTTCTTCATATTAGAAGTTCATTCTATTGCCAGAAGAGAGAGTGCAACCATGTGCTGGCTCGCCAATTCTTTCGAAAGACTGGAATAAATTAACGTTTAAAAGTATAGCCCAATTGCCAAGTTCTGTTATTAACGAAAGGCATCTTAAGCATTAACTTTCAGAAGATAGATCTGAAATGATATTTTTACACGCCTCTGATTTTGATTCCGAAATAAATAGAGTGAGAGGAATATGAAAAAATAACATCTGCAGATTACATAATTTTCATTATAAATTTTAGGCATTTTGGTTTCTAATGATTCGCCAGCATTCAGCGTTTAAATCGTAATTATATATTTTCATTTCATTTTCTTTTATTTACAGAATACGTTGTTACATAATGTTTGTGGTTTCTATTATTGAATTCGGCGTTGCCATCTACACTGAGAAACAAGGGTTTTAGTACCAGTGATGTAATTACGATTTCTGCCCCCCCCCCCCGCAAAAATATATAAAGGTTTCCCAAAAAATATAAGCACAGAATTAAATTTACTATATTGTCTAACTCTTTTGGGGCCACTTGAGCTCTCGAGACCTGGGCCCAGCATGGCCAGATAGTTAGGGCGCTTGGCTCGCAATCTGAGGGTCGCGGATTCGACTCCCCGTCCCATCAAACATGCTCGCCCTTTCAGCCATGGGGTCGTTATAATGTAACGGTCAATCCCACTATTCGTTGGTAAAGTAGACCAAGAGTTGGCGGTGGGTGGTGATGACTAGCTGCCTTCCCTCTAGTCTTTCACTGTTAAATTAGGGACGGCTAACGCAGATAGCCCCCGTGTAGCTTTGCACGAAATTCAAAAACAAACAAACAAACAAACTCTCGGGACCCTCCCGCATTGCGGTTTCTGGTGCACGATAGTTACGCCGCTGTTTAATACTGATTCAATATTGTTACTGTTGCTAACTGCATGTCCTCCCGGGGTTCGATTCTCCGCGGTGGACACAGGAGATAGCCCAACGTGGCTTTGCTCTAAAATAAATTACTATCCTGTAAAAAAAAAAAATCATTTTTTTATAACCTTTCGATGAAAAGTCGTCTTTTCAAAGCGAGTCGGCCCTCATATTCTTATTCAGCTTGTTTTTGGTAAAGATTTTTCTCAATTATGTTTTTGAAGAAAAAATCGTAAGCATTTATATAGTTACAACCATTAGATACAGATTAAAGTGAAAAGCTTTTAATTAAACACATATTTCATTTAAAGCTATTACTATTATAAAATTGATTTATTTATAGAAAATGGCATGATACTAGAAAAGTTTTCAGGAGTTTCAATATTTGAAAGCTTCGAAATGGCATGATGTTCATCAAAATTTTTATTACAATGGTTTGTTTGTTTGTTTTTTAATTTCGCGCAAAGCTACAAGAGGGTTATCTGCGCCAGTCGTCACTAATTTGGCAGTGTAAGACTAGAAGGAAGGCAGCAAGTCATCACAACCCACCGCCAACTGTTGGGCTACTCTTTTACCAACGAATAGTGGGATTGAGCGTGACATTATAACGCCCCCACGGCTGAAAGGGCGAGCATGTTTGATGTGACGAGAATTCGAACCCGCGACCCGCAGATTGCGAGTCGAGCTTCCTAACCACCTGGCCATGCCGGGCCGTATTACAATAGGAATCCATCATAACTAACTAGGTAAAATACCTTATCTAATTCCACGTTTTCAAGCGCTAGGAATCTTCTAGTCAGGTTTTTCAAGGTACTTTAGTTCAATTCAAGGACATATACAGTTGAAACAGCTTTTGAATTAAAATAACAACAAGAAAAAAAAACGGGAGTTTCAGATGGAAAAAAAAAATATGGAACAACGTGTGAAATAAATAAATAAATAAATTTTTTTAACTATCGTTTCCATTTTTAATTGTAATTATTCATTAAGATGCTGTTGGCCTTAACATATTTTGTATATTGAAAAAAAATTATCTGTCAATTTGTATTTTAAATAAGCTCATGTTTCTGTTGATGTAGACTTCATAAATGAGTAATAATATTAATAAAAAATGTTTTAGGAAATCCAGGCCAACATTTTTTTCATGTTTCGCTCTGTTGGCTCCATCAGAAGCTGCACTTGGCACACACACACACACACACACGTGATGTTCCAAAAGTCCGTGCTTCAAATATTGGAATATGATCTTGAACCCTGGCCATGTGTCAAGATAACAAACATGGCCTATCAGGAAATTTCAGAAGGTTCCTAATGTTTAACAATGATTGAACGTTGTTGAAAAACCCCAGGCTTCACTATTGTTTTGAAAGGGGAGATTTTAAATGATGGTTAAATTACGACTTTTTATTATTGTTGTTGTTGTAATGCAAAATATAATACCAAAGTATCAGTTATTCATAATTTCAGTTAGATGTCTCTCTTATTATTGGTCTTCATATGTTGATCAAAGTGAGGATGTATTCAGACTGACAACGTTTCAAACGTTTCCACCAATTTTTATTTAGTAGCCAATATTTTAAATTATCCCAGAGTTTACTAATGTTACCAAGAGCTTATATTTTCTTTCATTTGCACTTGCAAACACCGTATAAAACTAATAATAAAATACATTACCTGCTATTCAAACATATTTCCTTTTCAAAAGCCTCCCAGTTGCTCAGCGGAAAGCTTAAAGGTTTATAACGCTAAAACCCAGTTTTTGATACCCGTGGTGGGCACAGCACATATAACCCATTGTTTAGTTTGCGCTTAGCAACAAAACAAACACACAAATCATTTTTAAGAAAGGTGAAATAAACGAGTGATTACATACAAAACAAAATTAGGAAAGTCGTTAAAACGTCTTTTGTTGTCATTTGATTTCATACTGTTTCAGGTATTTTCAAGTTATATATGGTAAGTCATGTTTCTGTTTTTCACAGCTCAGTGGATTTTCACCAAAAACAGTGGGTCTAATTGTTCCATGCAAGATATAAATCACCGTATTTGTTCATTCTATTTTTGTAAGTCGCAGCAACAATTTGTAATTTAATTGAATTATTTTGGTTTTTTCTGGCTTATTGCCATTATTATATTACTTTAAAAGAAGGTTTCTCTGCAGTGTGGTATTCAGATTCGTGATATTGGAGACATTGATATTTTAGCAAAAACAATCAGTACCGTAACCAGTGCCAACGTTCTGCCGAGGTTGAAGTTGGGGTTCAAGTTATATTACTAATTATATACATATATATGCTTGTGTGTGAGTGAGTGAGTGAAGAAAGTCAGAAAAAAAAATGACACGACCTCAGTGTTCTCTTTGATAGTTACGACTATGACCATGAAAACAATATTTAACATTTTATTCATATTTGCACTTAAAATTGGCAGAGGTAATGGCACACACACATATATATATATGTGTGTGTCTTGTAGTTATTCCACTTTTAACGTTACACATTCAGTAAGATTTTCAATTGCTTTTAACGAAGGTCATACAAACTTTCACTTTCTCTCAGCTTTAGACACTGTTGAGTAAGCTCAAACTAGATCTGCTGTTACGCAGTTTTGATAGTTTGAGCCTACTCAGCAACTAATAAACCAAGAGTAACCTCACTTTGAGAGTAGAGAAAATGCTTCATCACGGACCGGGCGTGGCCGAGTGGTTAAGGTACTGTAAATCCGAGGGTTTATTGTCGCAGAAAAAACGGGTTCGTACTTTCGGTTCGTAAGTGTGCAAAAGAAGTAACGACCCGATCCCATTGTTTAGTTAGAAGTAACCCAACAGTTGGCGGTGGGTGCTGTTTATATGCAGCCTTCCCTCTAGTCTACCATTTCGAAATTAGGAACAATTAAGTGCGGATACCCCATTGTAAAGCTCTGTGCGAAAGTTCTGAAACAAACAAACAAATAAATCGACCATTATCTAATGAAGGACCAGTTAATTATGGCGTATAAAACTAAGGACACATTTTCTGTCAGTGGTCAAACTCTACATAGCAAGTGGCAAGCTATATTACAACTATTTATAAAAACACTGAGTTGGTTGAGCTTTCATTCATCAGCGTGACACAGCGTATTTTCAAGAGTCTTTTAAGTGGCGTTTATGAGTCTCAATGTACCGTTGTTTTTAAAGAGCATTTGTTTAAGTTGTTTTATATATATATAATAAGGAGGAGGAGTTTATATGTACCACGCTACTTTAAAATTGACGTAATACAATCTTTTGCCTATAAAGCATTTTTATATTACTGCAGGTTTACAGAAGAGATGAGATTCGGACCGTTTTTAGTCGGCCATTCTAAAATCATACTGTGTTCTGAAAATCTCTTATACAATAAAGAATTTCTGGAAACCTTGCCAACCAATAAGTATAAGAGCGAGTAACGATTAGGTGTATAAATAGTTCAGGTTGCTCAGATATGTATTAAAGCCGCTAGCTAGTTCGTAACCTGAAAGCAAAAATTGCTTTCCAAGAACTATTTCCCCAGGGTTAATAAAGGTTATCCTGAGACAGATGAAACAAAACTTCATGAGAGAATCAGTAGCGCCCGAAGTATTAACCTAAACTGTGAATCAGTATTTTAAATAACTTTAATGGTGAACAACAGCAGCAACAACAAACATTTAATTCTTGAACGTTTCGGAATGTACATATTCCATCTTCAGCAAGCTATATTGAACATGGTAAATTATTAGGTACAAAAATTTATAAAGTTTGAACATTTTATAAAAAGTAATTAGAGTACAGAAGAAAAGGATGAAGTCAATTAAAAGACAAACAAATAAACACTATGTGTGCGAATTGTAATAAAAATAACAACCATCCCGTCTTGATTACGAATTTCAAAGTCATCTCATCTGGATCATCTAATATTGAACTGTAAATTAAAGAAAGGTTATCTAGTATAAATGAACTCCCAACTTTAAATAATAACACAACTTCGCGACAATTAAATCTGTTCTGAAAATAACTTGTTGTTACAATTGTTACATTATCCTACTCCTTGTTGTTTATGTGGTTGTCTTTTAATCTACTTCATCCTTATATTCTGTAATTTAATTACTTTTTTATTAAATGTTTAAACTTTATAAAATATCTGTACCTAATAATTTACCACGTTCAATATAGCTTGCTGAAGATGGAATATGTTATGTACATTCCGAAACGTTGAAGAACTAAATGTTTGTTAATGTACACACACATGTCAAATGTTCGTTGTTGCTACCGTCGTTCTGTTATTCATCATTAAACCTCGATTCCCGTTGAATGAATCTGTTAAATAAAGTTCAGTCTTATTCAAACAGTTTCTTTTATATTTGTAATATGTTCAGCATAAAACCAAATATTTTACAAAACGCATTAAAATACATGATTAAACTAAGATGAATTAGTAAAGAAAAAAGGGACAGTAACATAATTATTTACTGACATACTGATAATAATAGTACTTATAAGTAATCAAAACTAAATATTACTTTCCGTTTTTTTTTTACCACAATTACCTGTTTTACCTCGGTTAGTCACTACAAGCTCATGTTACGTTCTACACGTGCTGTTTGTCAACCTGTATAATCTTCTTTGGCTTTGGTCCAGTAATTCAAGAGTAAGTGATATGTTAATATAACTTTTAAATTAGGCTGGACAATGTCAAAACACTATTGAAGTTCTTCAGTAGTGATTAATACACACATTCTGCGATACTTTACTTACACGTTTTTATAACTTTAGATTCAAACTTGGAATACTTGAAAGGTTTTATCTGTTGAGTTAATGTTCAGAATACTGTCTGAACCGAACGGACTGAAAGCTACGATATTTTAAGCTTGACTGTATAGCGCAAACTAGTGATTACGAACACACACAGCTATAAAAAGTGTAAAGTAATTTATTAACAAATACTTACACACACCGCCATTTTTGTCAGGCTAAGCCAAGAGTGGAATCAGTTGAAATTTGAATTTTCAATCTGAGCATCGCACTTTGGCTCAACGGCTAAGTTAGAGACTCCTATGGTTCAGGCATAGTCATCACTTAGGCTACACTGCCGAATCAGAGAACCCTATGGTTCAGTCTTTGTCATCAATTACGCTAAACGACTGGGTCAGAGACCCCTATGGTTCAGGCATAGTCATAACTTAGGCTAAACAGTTGGGTAAGAGACCTCTAAGGTTCAGGCAAAGTCATCTCTATTTTTGAACAACTAACCAGAGAGAAAGAAGGCAGCTAGCCAGAACCACTCGCTGTTACAAAAGTTTTGACGGGCTCTTTGAATTGAATGAATAACAAGATTGACTGCTATTTTAATGACACGTCCACAGCTGAAAATGTGGAGCGTGTTCAGTAGCATCATGTGTCGAACCCTGATCTCCAGTCCGGTACGCTAGTACCAGGCCACTCCTGGCTTTCCAACTTCAAGATATCGCTAGATTACGTGTGTATACAAACTTCGACATATTTTTACCTTGTTTACATTATTTGCATACTATTTAGGATTTCAGTAAAGATTGCAGTTCTTACATGAATGGTAGTAACATTTGTTATACTTGACTGTACATTATCATAGAAAAATTAGATCTAAAGAAGAGACCTTTTGACCAATGACTTGTGGGAGATAAAAATATATATCTGAATTGATATTATTACACTCCTCTCATTTTGAATCTGAAATGGTTAAAAAAAAAGAAAACGTTATTTCTTGGTCTCAAACAGCAAGATAGATTTGCGTTGTCGTGAGAACATTTTGAAATTTTGTAAGAGCTAACATAACATATATTTCACAAAATTATTCGAAAACGTTCGTGAGCTTTAGTATGTAAAAAGTAGAGTATCACAAATCACTTTGAAACAGAAATATTTCTCATTCTTGGGCAACTCTGGTTGCTACAGATGTAAGTTTTAGATGTTGCTTGTTATTCGTATCAACTTTCTTGCGCGATCAAAAATAACTAACCTTTAATTAAACAACAAATAAAAAGAGAGATTTCTTTATTTTATAATTGCAATATCTCGGAACAAACTTGTCAAATTGGTCAGTAGACATTACTTCAACATAACATGTGATTAAATTCAAAATGTGAACCTCTGCGAAGAATGCCTAACAATTATTCTCACTTCTGTTAAAGACTTACGTTTTTCATTAATTAAACGGAATGTTTTAGATGCCTTAACACCTTAAATAAAATGTTGCCCTAAAATATGATAATCAAAATATATCAAAACCAGTAACACTAAAACATATTATTCTCAGAATTGGGAGGTGTTATAATTAATAATTATTTCAGACGTTTAATATTTAATTAATAAAAACTGAAACCATCTTTGTTCATCCAAGTGGCAGATTTATGAGTAACTTTTGTCTAGGTTATGTAGTATAAAAACAGATACCTTACAAACACGGCTTTTAAAAGGCCTGATATTTCAATGGCTCATCCACTGTAATATGATAAAGAAATCAAATATTACAAATTATGTCTCGTCCTGACAGGCTTGGTTGTCGTTAAGCGCAAAGCTGTGGGCTATGTGTGCTCTGCCCACCACGGGTATTGAAACCTGAAGAATAGCGTTGTAAAGCCTGCAGACTTTCCGCTGAAGGGGAGGTAGTTATCCTGTAATGGTTGTCTAACTTTTCAAAACTATACAAAATTTGTGGAAGTATCAATTTGCCTAACTTAGTATAGTTAACGTTTTCTATTATCGTACTGAAAAGAAAAAGTTAGACTTTCATGTAACATTTTTATTAATACTCAAAAGCTTCATATATTAGACAAAAAATATAAATTTCACCTTTGTTCTTGCCCGACATTTCTGTATTGAAGGATATAGTATGACAGATTTAGCAACTAGGAATTTAAATGTAACCAGGGGGAAACATTAAAAAAAAAAGTTCAGTTCCAAAGCCGCAACGGAACTACGTCCTAAATACGCAAACAGCAACCCACTTTCCATCCCTGTAATGAGGCTAGGCCTACACTGCAGGCTATATTTTATACAGAGTTCGAAAGGGATGTTATAGTCAAACACTATTTGACATACTTTACTTTTTTTCACGACTCAAGATACAGACTAGCCGAAATGCGGTTGGATTCGGTTTGAGCGAAAGTTTATTTAGAATTCTTCATGTGGGAAAAATGATTGTTCAAGTCGATTACAGAAAGTAAATTACTTGGAGCCTCGTATCTGGTATTGGTTGTCTCAAAAAACAAGACTATTAATTTTTTTCTGTATTATACTTAATGTTGTCAGAAATACTAGTTCCTAAATCCACTTATAGTAACATTAACCAGATAAAAATAACTACTGTTATTTCCAGGTAGGTTACTAATGATTTAAATTTCTATTTAAGACGAACTATTTCCTTTCGTGGCATTGTATCGACGTTATGCGATAATTCAGTTGAGTGATTAATATTGTTCGCCGAGGTATTGAAAAAATCAAAACCTGAAGATCGGAACTGTTACAATATCAATTGGTAATTAAAGTGATTAAATATAAGTACAATCGTCTGCTTAAATATTTGAGATAAAAGTTTTTAAACGAATGTTGACACGTTCAATCGATAGCCACCTTCCCTTGTGTTTGTTTGTTTGTTTGTTTTTGAATTTCGCGCAAAGCTACACGAGGGCTATCTGCACTAGCCGTCCCTAATTTAGCAGTGTAAGACTAGAGGAAAGGCAGCTAGTCATCACCACCTTCCGCCAACTCTTGGTCTACTCTTTTACCAACGAATAGTGGGATTGACCGTCACATTATAACGCTCCTACGGCTGAAAGGGCGAGCATGTTTGGTGGGACGGGGATTCGAACCCGCGACCCGCAGATTGCGAGTCGAGCACCCTAACCACCTGGCCATGCAGGGCTCCCTTCCCTAGTGAGGAAGCAGATCAGTTCTTTGAATACTCTGGTTTGTAAGGGCTCTTAATGCGGGATTGTTTTTTTTAATAAAGTAAAAATTTCCAACGTCTAGCCTGAAATAAAATTTTTCCTTAAAATTGTCACATGTTGTTAACTCTGGTCATATTTTTCCCCCAGTAGCACAGCGATATGTCTGCGGACTAACAGCGCTAGAAACCGGGTTTCGATACCCGTGGCGTGTAGCTTTGTACTTAACTCCAAGCAAACAAACTGGTCATGTTTAGTGTCAGCTGCACACGATAAACTTTTGTTCATCCAACAGTGTGATAAACAAGTATTAATCCTTTATAAGGTAACATTAAACACCTTCAAAAGTCACAAGGATAAAATTTCAATATCATTTATTGTAATTTGACATACAAATAAATATTTAACTCTATACTTGAACAGGCAACCAAAAATGATTAACCATCAATAGACTTGTAAGCATATATTATGTAATATCATATACTGTGCCAGTACTGACAATGAATAATAAGCCAACTATTAAACGCGAAACGTACAACTATATTTTAACCACACGCGTAACTAACAGCAACATTATAATCTAAGTATATGTAAACTTTTGTGAATGAATGAGACGCGTGAAGAAAAACTTGGTCTTTACTGCCTGACGAAGGGCGTTTGCCCGAAACGTTGTACAAAATAAAACCATAAAAAGTTTTTATTTAGAAATGTCAATTTATTTGTCGAGAACGCTTTCAGGCTTCTTTTTTGGTAATGTTCAACAATATACATGGTCGTTTAGAAAAAAAAACTATCACGTCGATTTGTTATAAAGGTTTGTTTTTATTCTTTATATTTTGTCAACTTCAGTGATATAACAGCAAAATAGTTTAATTCAGAAGTTTTATGATATTGAGTTGTAGCCGAAAGGAAATAAAATTTTCCACGTAATGTTTCAGCTAAGCCTTACGTTACCTTTATATGTTAGGCCTAATGCTTAAATTAGCTTACAAATAGGCCTACTATTACTTAAGTTACAGTCAATGTTTAACAAGTTTTAAGTGGTGGATAAATGTTAATTAATATATATTATTTTGATATTTTAACAACTGTATTACCTACTTGACCATCAAACATAAAGAAAAATAAACGTTTATTACCACCAAATATATTTTATCCTTTATTCAGTCGAAAGAGTTGAAAATTTGTGTCGGAATGTCCGTACTATGTTTCCTACTTCCTGACCTAGAATATAGTAAAAAGGCCCAAGAGTGCTATTTAAGTCTCTTTCAGAGTGCACACGTACTTTTGTTCACGATAACATTTCATATTTCTGCACAGTTTTTACCAAAAGTGCGGTGATTAATGAATTACTTCTAGACAGATGAAATATGTGAAGAGTAGGTGCATTTTGGAGACACAGTAAAATTCGTTTTAGTTAAATTCTATAATTTTCGTTAATCATTCAAAAATGGTTTCCCGTCATTTTGGATGGGCTTTTATACAAATTACCTTATAAACTTTTGTGTTCAGTTTCAATCCAATGGGTCTAGAATGTGTGATAAATTCACAAAACCACTGATTTTTTCCCTACATTTCTCTTAATTTGACCATTTCGGATTCAGTAGTTAAGATTTGCAAGTTATCGCTTGGTTCCTTAAGAATCAGGTAAGAAATGTGGATATATAATATTGTAATTCGCAGTTGGGCCAGCGAGCTTATTTAGATTTTTCTTGATTTTGAGCCACTTCCATAATTTTCGACAAAACGACTTGAAATTTTTCATATAGGTTCTCAACTCCCGCGGCCCGGCATGGATAGGAGGCTAGGGCGCTGGACTCGCAATCCGAGGGTCGCGGGTTCGAATCCCCGTCACACCAAACATGCTCGCCCTTTCAGCCGTGAGGGCGTTAGAAAGTTACGGTCAATCCCACTATTCATTGGTAAAAGAGTAGACCAAGAGTTGACGGTGGGTGGTGATGACTAGCTGCCTTTCCTCTAGTCTTTTACTGCTAAATTAGGGACGGCTAGCGCAGATATCCCGCGTGTAGCTTTGCGCGAAATTCAAACTAAATTAAACCTCAACTCCCGCAGCATATAAACGATTTTTTCTTCTAAAAAAATCGCGGGGAAATCCTAAAAATGGGGAAAGCGAGTTTTGGGAAGCACTCAGACTTGACTAAATCATGTTACTTGAAAACTGTCATTAACATATAAAGAGTCGTTGAAAACAATAATCTAACTACATATCTTGGAAATTTTCAAATTTGAGCTCCTCTATGGAGTCAAGGGGTTTGGAGGGAATGAATTTACATGAATATGATAAAGCACACGTTCCATTGGATCTATTCTATTTCATGCAATCAACAACAAATATTTAATTATATATGTCATACAAGAATAGTATTAGGCTTGTTAGGCCCGCATGGCCAGGTGGTTAGAGCACTCATCTCACAATCTGCAGGTCGTGGGTTCGAATCCCCCATCCTACCAAAACATGCTCACCAGAACACTCATCTCACAATCTGCAGGTCGCGGGTTCGAATCCCCATCCCACTAAAACATGCTCACCCAGTGTCCGGACTACGAAACTACTATTAGGCTTGTTGTATTTTTAGCACTGTATTCTTTATTTGGTCCTTTACGATTTTCCACAGAAGAAGTGTTTCTAACAAATGGGTTATATAAAAAACGTTCTTATCACTATTAAGTTTTTCATATCCTATACAGTCTGGTGAGTGAAACACGTCGTCGGCACATATAGTGTGATTGAAAAAAAACTCTCATACACTTCTTTTCTCCCCAGAAAATCCGTGAGGGACTGGTATGAACTTAAGTGTAAGGCCACCAAGGTTGAAGCTGAGAGTGTGTGAGAAAGCGGCCAGCCAGTGGTTAGAGTCTAAGGTATTAGGGAATTACAGTAGTCTAAGTTATTATAAAATTATTGGAGTGAGGGGTATAGCGGCCGCCTTTCTAGGTTCAGCTGGTATGGAGACTACAAGACTCCCTATGGTTATGAAACATTATAATCTAGTATAGTGGAAACAGGTGCAAGTTCAGAAAGAAAGGGGTCGGTTCGGCATGAGTTTAAGAAAGGAATATAAAAGACAGGAGTTCAACCAAAGAAATGAAGAGTGGGGGGGGGGGGGTATGAGATAGAACAAATAAACTGGGAGAGGCAAATAAAGAAAATAACACATTGCCAGAAAAAAACAAATCCTATTTATAAATCTATTGATATTGATTACCAGTAATAAACAGCAATTTATTGTGTTTACACTGGTATGAGTCAACTCCTGGTATGAATAAGTACAACGTAAATAAAGTTGATGAAGAAGGGAAAGCGAAACGCGAGTATGGTACGATTGTAGCAGAGACAGAGTAAATTCTGTACATGTGTGTGTAGGCTTATAACTGACGAACAACTGGAACGATTGCCACCAAAGCTGGCATGTACTATTAAAACTCCCAAAGGAATGAAATGGGAAGTCGGAGTTCAGATCTGACCCATCTATGGCACCCCTGAGGGCCCCTATGTCTTCTCCATGCATTCAAAGGATACATCAGCTAGTAATAAGTATTTGGGGTACCCATAAGACAAAATAATACTCTCTTATCTTACCAAGCAACTAACAATGGTACTTAAGCATCCGTAGAGCACAACAATGAATATAAATCTTATGCGCAATCATGAAATAATATATATTCTGGAACCATTCTCAGAACATAAAATGAGATTGTTTAATCGTACATACCTATGATTTGATAAAAATATGATAGAGTTCCAAAAAACTCTTGGACAACTTGGCCCAATACTTTTGAAAATGATAATGAAGAGAAGAAACAAAAATTAAAGGAGTGTAAAGTTGGTGTTTCTTATTTGTATCCATAATTGGAAACTTGTATGTGTTTTTGTTATATATATAATTTATGTATAAGAAAACACTAGAATATCAGACTTTTTTACTTCTATTAATTTCTTCTACCGGTATATGTGTATAAGTAAACCTTATACATCGTTACATAACATTATCAACAACAGTTAAAAACATTTTGGCCATCAAAAAATTCCATTCTCTACATTCCAGTTTATGTTTTTAAAATAAATTGCAGAGTGATTTGAAGCGAGTAAAATAAATTATTTTCCAAAAGAAATGCCTTAAAATAGAAACATCCGAGAACTATCTAAGTGAATCATTCAATTAAATCAACATTTGTATACACTGTATTTAGGTTGCTTGTTAATTTCTAAATGGCTGATTGAACAAGAACACTCCAAGCACGCTGCTCAATTACCTAGTAGTCACACTGAGCTGCGAAATACATAATTAGCCTCCTGTTGCTATCTATGGTTTTACTATTTCCTTTCTACTTCCACCTTTCTCCAGTTTAATCACTAATCCATTTCCTCTACATTCATATAGTTAATGTCTAATGGTCAGTTTTCAAAAGATCAGGTTAGTAACTGTCGCTTATTTCAAGAAATTATCAGTACTGATAAGTCTCACATTTCAGAAGTAAACGATCTAAAACACAAGCACGAAGTCCTAATTCGGTTTTCAATTGTTCAACCAAATTCAAAAGTAACTCTAAGCTGAATTAGTGGCTCAAACGCACAAAAATAACTGATACACTATCAGTGCTATAGATCTACACAATTAATAAGTCGATATATTTAGATGTTGAAGTCAATTTAAATATACCTTTTTGTTTTTTGATTTCTGATTATTAATGATATCAACATCATATACTATAAAATCAAAGTTAACAGATATGTATCTGCGTATGAAATATGCATGGGTGTAACACCTGCCATCCAGAAATGGAAATTAGGTTTCAAATATGAGTTGTTTAGTATTGTTACGTCTCTGCTTGTTTGTTAATTTCCGGTATAAATTCTTTCCGAGAAATTTCAGCGAAACAAGTCCTTTCTTGATTAACCCAGTTTATTCTTCCTCGATACAAACTTTGTAATACACAGAATTACCACAGTCACACGCTATAAATCACAGTGATTCACACACTTTATCTATGGTGCCTACTGTTGGTTGACTCAATTATTTATCTATTTCCCCAACACGCTGGTTTTTCTTGCCAGGCTTATATATTAAAAAAGAGGGCATCTCGATCAGACAAGAGTTGCCGGCAAATTCATGATCCTTCGAAAAACTCCAGCGCGCATGATCCCAGCGTCACGTGACTTCTGCTGTCGTAACAGTATGATGCTGACGTCACACGTGTGACAGAAACTTTGGCAGGGCCACTACGCCACTGGAAATATGTAACATCCACTTCAAGTATACATCATGAAATAAATTATAGTGATATATATTTTAAAATCCGCCTTCTAGTGTCAAATATTCCAGTTTTTTATCTATTTTTTTCTCGTTATTAAACTTGCAGAAGTTGCAATGTTTGTACAAATCGATCCATCTGGTGCAGGGTGACAAACAACCAATTACTGATGAAGAATTGGTGCACACCAGCATCTTCTTTTATACTTTCACATTTGAAATGCACTAATTCACAGTCTATGACTATAGCACACCGAGGATGTTTTTGTTTTGTTTCAGTTTTTTAATAAGTTTTACAACAATACATTCCGAAAGGTAACAAAATATAGAATCTCATATCAACTCATTTAGACGTTGAAAAGTCACTGCATTCTGACAAGGTTTCTTACACTACGTCATAAAACAAGATGTATGTGATTCAGCTGGAGCAAACGCTATCGTAAAATATGTGATTGGTCAAACATGTAGAGGGCAGCAAAAACATTCCGTTGAAGAGACGTAACAGCCGCTCGAAATGTCGAATTTACAGCTCAAGCCACAAGTTTCACTCTAGAGTTATCTTGTTTGTTTGTTTGTAATTAAGCACAAAGCTACACAATGGGCTATCTATGCTCTACCCACCACGGGTATCGAAACCCGGATTCTAGGGTTGTAAGTCCGCAGACATACCGCTGTGCCACGGGGGGGGGATAAAGTTATCTAGCTTTATTTCATAAAGTCTAACGAAACCTGTTGAATATTATTACACTTAAGAGCTCGATGGAGAAATCTAAAGGATAACTCGAACCTTCAGCTCCTCATTGAACCCATACCTTGGAGGATGAGGGAAGTCTTGAAAACCATGAAATGCACTGCAACTACTAATTGCTACTATTATATCTTCCGGTAGATTTTGGCGACATTAGTTACTAGTTTCTTTGATTAAGTGTTATTAAATAAAATATATAAATTAAGTTAATATGATATTTTTTTAATTATGTAGCATTCCTTAAATTCTTTGAAGTAGAATCCAAACAGCAGTAGGGATACACCAATTGTTGGATTTATTCTATATTAAATTACCTCACAAGCTGCAGAGAGTTGAAGGGGATGAAGGGAGAACAGAAAAGCAGGTGTAATTCTATTATTATTATTCATTTTTAGAATTTTGGCTCGGAATGTTTTAATATCCGTAATATTGCTTTATAAGCTTCTTCTTCCGTGGTTCATTAGTTGTTTACTGTTGAC
>NW_013670047.1:20582-31111 GCF_000517525.1 Limulus polyphemus | reverse complement strand
AGCCCATTGTGTAGCTTTGTGCTTAATTACAAACAAACTATATTATGTGAACAACTGACTACAGACAGAAGAAGGTGGTAAGGATGTGGGTTGTTGAGGATTGTTGTGGGCTCGAGTGATCACATTTACTCTCTGTATGACCTGGTGGCAGTAACAACTATGGAATTTCGAATTAGTCCCACTAACTAAGACTTTTATAAAATGATACGTTATCAAACCAGAAGAAATGAAACACCTACTTCGTGGATGAATTTATTGTAACCTCGCCTAAAAGGATTATGTGCCTCTAAACTGATAATGCTTACGGAACATTAGGTATCACGTGACGTAAATCTCAAGTGCGCTTTGCTGAATCTAAAGTTGTAGAGAGCTTACGCTTGTGAGCCTTATAGGATTGCTTAGAAGTCCTTTGGGAGTCTTTGCACACTTTGTCCAGAATAGTGGAACAAAACAATTTTTCTAACTGAATAAAAAATAATAATAATTTGGGTAACTTTCAATAGTTTATGAATTTCTCATTTATTTGGAACTAAATGCTTCATGAAGTAGTGGTTCACGCGCGTTTGTTATATCACACGTCGTTAGCAATTCAATTTGAAAAATGTTTAAAAGAAATACGTTTGAGAATTTATTTATCATGCTAAAAGTAAACCATTTTTCTGAACGCATGCACATTACAAAATTTCTACGCTTGAAAGTATAAAGTACCTGGATTAATGCTGTACAGCGATGATTGTCTCTCAACTGGTTGGTCGTGAGACGAGCAGTTTTGGGTCGCCGCGGGCTGGAACAACTGTGACTGCCCTAAACTAACAAGTCATCAACTGCATAGGTGGGCCCTTTTCTATTGTACCAAATAATTAAGTGGGCCTTGAGGTGCAAAAAGTTGAGAAACCTTTGTCTACAACATATCAGACCTGTGATGAAGATCTATGTCACTCAACACCAAAACACTTACACTCCACTAACAGAGAACATTGTTGGTGGTTGTATACGTTTTTATACAAGATACTTTATAAACGTTTTAGTGTTTGAAATCAAATAAACTGTCTTAAAGTGCTGATGTAGTTAGGGTACTTGGCACGCAATCTGGGGGGTCACGGGTTCGAATCCCAACACTGAACATACTCGCCCTTTCAGTCTTGGAGGGGGGCGTTATAATGTGATGTTCAATTCCATGTTTCGTTGGTAAAGAGTAGCTCAAGAGTTGGCGGTGGGTGTTGTTGACTAGCTGGCTTCTCACTAGTTTATCACTACAGCTAGCGAAGATAGCCCTCGAGTAGCTTTGCGCGAAATTCAACAAACAAACTCATTTAAAGTTCAGAACATTTTCTCAAGTGATTTTCAGTAGCCCTTAATATTACGTACTTTTTTTTCGGAAGATCTTGAAAAAATGCATAAGTTACATGTGATCACGTAGTGAATGATTTCTGAAAAACACGTTCCTTTGTAATTCACAGAAACTATATGGTGATATCCGGGTTTAGGGTAGCGTGTTTCCAACAGGTGTTCCTCTGTTACGTTTCAAGAGGAAAGCGGCTTGTTGTTATTGGTGACGAACACAGGGGGTGGCTGGGTGAGTTCAAGTCCCTGCATTCCTGCTCTTATGCCCCAAAAGAACCTTTTTTTTATCTCTCATAGAAATGTTCGACAACTACGAAAAGATACATCTGATTCCACACCTTGTTTGCTGCGGGATATTAGAAGAAAAAAATTTATTTTTCCAGTTTTAAAATAAATGGAACATGAGATATTCTAGGACTTCACATTAAAAAGAAAATAATAATTATGATATGCTATTAAGTGTTAATAAACAAAAATTCACTGTTTAGTTCCAGATCATAAAAGTGTTTATAAAACGAACTGAATAGGAATAAAAGAGGATCTGTTTGCTTTTTTATGGATTTTTTACCATATGTGTACCAAAGGCAACCCACAATCTAGCCCCCCCCCCCAATGTTTTAACTCACGAAGCTTGAAAAATGTTTATTTTGTTAACGAGTCCTGTCCTTCTAATGTCCTCTTCCCATTACTGGTCGTTAAAGGTTATTGGAGCTATCAATATGATTACGAAACAGTATTGAAAATTAAGCCTAACGCTAACTGGCTTCATACTAGAAGAACTCTCTTAAATCAAGCCACAACAATAAATATTTGGCTTTGAGATTAAAATATGGGTTTCTTTCTTATTAAAAG
The DNA here is from genome assembly GCF_000517525.1 of Limulus polyphemus. NCBI lineage: Eukaryota > Metazoa > Arthropoda > Merostomata > Xiphosura > Limulidae > Limulus > Limulus polyphemus. The sequence goes on along the minus strand of NW_013670047.1, from coordinate 28,915 downwards.
GCAACGGTTGTATCTGCAAGGGGAATTTCCAATATTTTGCATTTAGTTTACAAACGCTCAACTAAACTACACATTTAGAATCGCTGTGACACTGTCAAATAAAAAATAGCCCACCAAAATATCAATATTTATTTTTGTCTTTGCTGTAAACCCTTAGTTATTAATGATTTTCGTGTCATGCTGTGTGCTTGGATTTTGGTTAGTATTTGCTTGTCAATAAATATTTTGAGATTTTTTTGTTGTTCAGCGCAAACCAATACAATGGGTTATCTGTGCTGTGCTCACCACGGGTATCGATGCCCGGTTTTAGCGTTATAAGCCTACAGACTTACTGCTGAGCCAAAATGTTTTTGGAAAAATATGGAGTTATTTCAAAAATTTGTTTGTTTATTTGTAATTAAGCACAAAGCTGCACAATGGGCTATCTATGCTCTGCCCACCACGGGTATCGAAACCCGGATTCTAGCGTCGTAAGTCCGTAGACATACCGCTGTGCTACTGGGGGCGTATTTCAAAAATACAACATCAACAAAACACTCTCAAAGCTTGAAACAAAATATATATTATGTGATATTATAAACCATATATTAATAGAGCATATTATATAACATTCAAATATAGAAGACTTCGCATTGAATTAAGGTTCATTTGGGGTATTTAACCTTCGTCAATATTTATTACACAGTAGGGAATTGTTAGATCATTTATATTTAATCCTTTAGTTAAAAGTATAAGTTCATACAATAATCTAGTTATAGTTATAAACAGTAGCGTAACCATAAGGAGGAATGCCCACCTACACTCCGTAAAGATAATTGTAAAGAAAAACTATAAAGAATAATGGGTAGAAACCACTGGTTAGAAGGTTCGCTCACAATTTGCTTTGTCTTCAATAACATTACATTTTTCACCTACTTCCAAACCTTCAAATCCTGGTTACGCCACTTGTTATAAATATTTTGTATTCTGAATCTCATGTGACATACCTTATACATTTTAGATACAGTGAATCTGACAGATTTTAAAGTATACAACATTTGATGGCTCCTCGAGCGTCAGCAGTAACACGTTGTGCTTTTCTAATTGGTTTGATGCTTGGTCGTTAGGACACTCGACTCGCGGGTTCGAATATCGTCACCGAACATGCTTCGCCCTTTCAGCCGTGGGGGGGGGGGGGTTATAATGTGCAGTTAATCCCACTATTCGTTTGACAGAAGAGTAGACCAAGAATTGACGGTGGGTGTTGTTGACTAGCTACCTTCCCTCTGGTCTATACCTTCTAAATTTGGAACGGCTAACGTAGATTTTGCGTGAAATTCAATACAAAATAAACAAATTTAATTCGATCAAAGGTATAGCGTTATCAAATATTCACTATATATATTTAGCCTACTAAGAGAAAATTGTTGGCAAATAACATAACATACAATCCATTATTATTTAACGTTACGGTTTCAAACTCCAAAGTTATTAAAGCAATGCAGTAACCGATAAAATTCACACTAGAATGCAAATATTTAGTCTACATCTCTCTCTCTTCTCCGGATCGGGGTTTTGTTGGTATAGTTTTTCTTTGGTTCAGGTTTTTTTGATTTCTGTTAGTACTTTCCTTTTCAGGGCCATGTTCGTTTTATGTTATCAAGTTGTATGTGTGTGTTGCTCTATTCTTGTTTAGTCTACATGATTTTGTTTGTTTGTTCGTTCTGAATTTCGCGCAAAGCTACACGAGAGCTATCTGCGCTAGCCGTCCCTAATTTAGCAGTGTAAGACTAGAGGGAAGGCAGCTAGTCATCACCACCCACCGCCAACTCTTGGGCTACTCTTTTTACCAACGAATAGTGGGATTGACCGTCACATTATAATGCCACCACGGCTGAAAGGGCGAGCGTGTTTGGTGTGACGGGGATTCGAACACGCGACTCTCAGATTGCGAGTCGAGCGCCCTAACCACCTGGCTATGCCGGGCCCAGTGTACATGACTCGTAATTAGTTTACTACATAATTCAAATTAAAAGTGCGTAAACATAACATTTTAATATATTTTGTCACATGTCAGCCAGCGAAATCTCTCTATCAGTCTTGAGAACACTCGTTGATATAGAGTTGTTTTATCGAGTCAAAATGTGTCATTATAGACAGTCATCGGGATTTTTATCTGTCTTAAGTTTTAAAATTAGAATAATACTCAAGATTTTGTTTGTTTTATATTTATTGCACAAAGATACATAGCACTTCTTAATTTTGAACTTATAGACTAGAGATAAAGATAGGTAGTCAACAGCACCCGTCGCCAACTCTTGGTCTGCTCTATGAATAGTAGGATTTGACTGTCACTCTTATAGCGTACTTACGGCCTCAAAATAAGGAGAGCGTTTTTGCGGCAACAGATTGTGAAACAAGGACCCTCGTATTCACAGTCCGAATACGCTAACCACTATGTCACGATCCGCCTTACAATATTCAATGGGAGTACTTTATGCATTGTAACAATGTTTTTCAGACTATCCATCTTCCTACTATTATCCATCTCAGAGGTCCCTAACCTATTCACGGGATCGATCTACTTTGATTTTGCCAAGAGTCTGATGATCTAGCGTCTATAAGAGAAGCCTAATTTAGGTCCTGATTAAATCTGCATTAATTCTGAATGAATGAAGTAGCAGTAAATAAAATGACCTTCGAAAGAAATTTGGGAAATGTACTGGTTTACGAAACAAGTAGATCTAGCGCCCACGTGGGATGTGTTTTATTAATATATATATATTCAGATGCAAAAAAGTTTAGCGGCCTATCTGTAAAAGATTTTGCGGTTGATCGATTAATCGCGAGCCACGCGCTAGGTCACTACTAATCTAACTCATTACTATGGTCCCTTGGGCTAAATTTTAATATTCTACTTAAATTTAGCCATTGGAAATTATTGAAGTTATTCGGATTTGAAATGACACCACTACTTACAAGCAACCCCAGCATTAGAACTTTCTCAAATGTTTGTTCCCCGGTGGGTCAGTGGTAAGTTCATGGTTCGATCCCCGCCGTGGACAGAGCGCAAAGAGCCCATTTTGGAGTTTTTGTGGTAAAACAACTAAAAAGATAAAATTATCACATGTAGCCTAACATGACATGCAAGAATTATTTCTCTGTCTCCTCATTAATTGTCCCCTGGTCGAACAGCGGTAGGTCTACGGACTTGTATCATTAAAATACGGGGTTCGATTCCCCGTGGTAGACACAGCAGATATCCCATCGAGTCTTTGCTATAAAACACACACACACTCATTAATTTCTCAGGTTGTAGTGTCCAACAGAAAAAAAAAGGTCGTTGTTCCGACATGTATGTGTTGAAAAGACAAGACTGTCACGTTAGTACGATTGGCTTGGATCTACAGGGTGAAATGGCTCTTTTCAAAGATATGTATATCCTTTATCTTTTGGTATATTAGCTTTTATACAGGATAGACGTACTGTTACTGGTCTCTCAGTGTAAGTGTATTGCTATTGGTCTTTTGTTCTGTCTTGACAGTGAATCTTTTGGTATTTTGAACCTTCGAACACACAAAATAATATATATTTAACTATAACCATTTGGACTGTTAATAATAGAGCTTCTGATATTCATATCATCGCCCCCTTCTCTCCCCAGGCTTACTGATAAGTCTCACAGCTTACGACGCTAAAATCCAGATTTCGATACCAACTGTTGGCATAACACAATAGCCCATTTTGTAGCTTTGTGCTTGATAACAAACTCCTCTCATCTGTGAAGTTGCTTTGAACTAATACCTGTATTTTTGTTTTGTTTTTATGTTATCTGTATCAGATATGCCATTATCAATTATACCTTTTTTCTTTTCTTTTTTAACCAATTGTTTGACAGAGACTTTGAGCACAAGTAACCGTACCTGGTGGTGATACATTCCTAAAGTCATTCCAATTGGAAGTTAAGTTTTACTACCACAATCTCTCTCTCTCTTTTCTATTAGTCCCCAGTGGCACAGCAGTATGTCTGCGGACTTACAACGCTAGAATCCGGGTTTCGATACCCGTGGTGGGCAGAACACAGATAGCACATTGTGTAACTTTGTGCTTAACTTCAAACAAACAATACGTCCATGGCATTGGACATTAGCCTTGATAAGGGAAGTAGAAACAGTGTTTAAAATCATGCGTTTTTTAGACCCGTCTTCGTGTATTTTTCACCAGTATTTATCAGTTTTAAAATACAGTGAAGGAGGGAGGAAGAAGTCTAAATTGCATCTCTCCCAGGTTGCGACCTAAATACCGATCCAGACCAGACGTCCGCAGTGGACAGAGCGCACATAACCCGTTTTGTTGTTTGCACTAAACAACAACAAACATGATAATTTCTCTTCAATCGAATCTCTAAATGTCCTCTAATTCTGTAAATCTTCTAAACAATTTGTCAGTTTAAATATATTAAGATTATGGTATCTATCTTTGGTTTCCTTCCCCGTTATACGTTTCACTTATTTAGGAACATGCTTATTTTGAATTAAAAGTATTTTTTTTAGAATTTCCTAAGTCTGTCCCACACCATCTTTTAATGTACCACTACAATTCACTAATAATCAATTTAGTCTCATTTCCTCAGAAATGGCTTTCCAAAAATTATAAACCAAATTTAATTTCTCATTCTATCTTAACACATAGGAAAACAACAAACCTAATTATGTAATAGCCATTCTTCTTTTAATGCCTTCTATCAACTCTTGCAACCATATCCTCATTAATAGTTAACAATAAATCTGAAATGACATCACCCCTAATTGGCTTTTGACCTTTTGGTATAGAAAACCATTCTGAATCAGTTTTTAAAAACTCAGCCGTCAAAATCATAAAAAAAATAATTCAGGAACACAATAAAACCAACCGTCCAGATTTCTATCAAACATACACTTCAATATAACACCACCTTAACACGAAAAAAATATTGTTCTCTGGATCTTAAAGAAAAACAACATTCTACCGGCAGATAAAGGTAACAATATTGCAGTTATGGACAAAGAAGAAAACACTATCAAGCTCCAGAATCAAATTTAAGATGGCCACTACAAGAAGAGAGAAAAAATCAAACAACGATTAACGAATTCCACAAGAAACATCAAACGGAACTTAGAACAGAATGAAACAACGATTAACCAATTCCTCAAGAAACATCAAAGGGAACTTGGAACAGAAAGAAACAACGATTAACGAATTCTACAAGAAACATCAAAGGGAACTTGGAACAGAAAGGAATATCTAGCAGAATACGCATACATCTATAATATAAATAAATTCACAAGCAGTACTATAGTTAAGCATATTACCCGTTATTAGCTATATATCTTTTAGATGTAACTCCACAATTAATATCCTCACAAGTTAAGAACTCACCTACTCTGAAGTTATTACAAATGAAAGCACGACAACACAATGTGGTATCCTCAGGCAAACTGATTTTTGCACAAGTATCAGACAGGTCCACTTAATAACTGGAGAATCGAGCAGGAAATTTATGAAGTTATCCGAATTTGTCTAAACCGTGAGAACTAAACTAATTGTAGACATGACGTAAAATATAAAACAAGCTATATTTATAGCACACACACAGTGTACGTACTTGTGTAAACACGATAAAATCGCTTTACTACTGGATTGCTGAATAGATCAGCAGCTTTCATCACTCTAGAGACAAATAGCTGAAAAACTATCAACCTTGAGTTTGGTTTGTTTTGAAATTTGTGCAAAGCTACACGAGGGCTATCTGCACTAGCCATCCCTCATTTAGCAGTGAGAGACTAGAGGGAGGGCAGTTAGTCAACATCACTCACTGCCAACTCTTTTACCAACAAATAGTGGGATTGACTGTCACATTATAACACTCCCACGACTGAAAGGGCAAGCATGTTTGGTGGGACGGGGATTCGAACCCGCTACCCGCAGTTTGCGAGTCAAGTGCCCTAACCACCAGGCCATACTAGACCTATCTATGTTGAGAAACGAGTAGGACTGTGTAGAACTAAGGCTGTGTGCAGACACAGTTCTATTCATGAAATGATGAGTGATTGGTCGTTCTGTTACAACATGCAAAGGCTGTAACATCCAGGTATCATCCACTAGGCTAGTGAAGAACATTACTGTCATTGTTCGTTTCTTCACAATGTGTAAAGCTGCATCAGTATCACAGCTGTTGGAAGCAATTTTTGAGTGGCCAGGCCATTGGCACAGCTAAACAATGTGAAGCATGCCATTTCTAGGAAGGTCTGGGAGCATGTCCCCTAGAAAATTTTTGAAAATGATGAGATTGAATATTGAGCCATTTTAACTACAAATACTGCATACACACAACGTAATGTATTGAATTAAAACAAGCATGTGTTAATACGTAAGTTGTAGCTATACATGCCATGAAAAAGTCGTCAGGCCACGGCCTGACTGGCCTTGCTGCTTCCTATGGCCCTGAGGATACTATCTGATAGAGAACAACAAAGATATTAAGGCAACTAGAGGGAAGCAATTTCAACAGTTTCTGGACTACGTGTTTATGCTAAAAACTTTCTAAACGAAAATCTTTGAAATTAATAAAGATGGCGAAAAACAATTGATTTACCAGTTATCTTATGATAACCTTACAATACACGACGATCAGCTTCAGTGTATCCAACATTTTCACTAACGTATTAACCTTTGATACACAAAATATAGTCTGCCAAGAGTATGAAAATGATAGAACTCTCTATGTCCCTATCCAGTCTCCACGGTAACAGAACTCATAACGTTTCTGTACCAACTCTACTTACTTCCAACATTCAGATAAATATTAGCAACAACAAGAAGGTCAAGAAAAATAATATGACTAAGTTATAACACACTCAATCTAACATGGATAGTCCTCTTGAAATCATTCAGTAGTTAGCTAACTGAAGTCCCAGTGAGGCAAGAATTCTGCACATGGGCTCCTTCATCCTGGCAGTGGATTAGCAATTGAATGTACGATATGGACTAATTAGTATTAACCATCTAGTCATAATAATAACTCATTTGTAATTAGATTTAGGTAATCGTATACGCCTCTAAGTGTGACAAAATACTAGATTTTGAACATGCAAATCTCCAAGTCGTGTGAGAACCACATCTATATTAAATTTCGGTGGAAGGCCTGCAACAGAACTACATTTTGACATTGTGTAACATTTCGTAGGTAGTACTACCCTCTGTGGCTCCACGTTAAGTCCGAAGGCTTTTAACTAAGAATCAGGTATCGATATCCGTGGTGGGCAGGGAAAAGGTGGTCCATTATTTAGCTTTATGCTTAACGAGAAATAAACATCATCAGTAGAGTGATATCATCAAAAATTGGTCACTTTTGGGAAGAATATGTAACAGCACTTTCCAACTCAAAATATTCATATATTCTGATCATAAAGGTGTGTTCAGACCGTGGATTTAGAATTTCCAAGATGGGAATATTCCTTTTACTAGATAGCATTGAAAAACAAAGGATTATTGATCAATTTGTGCTGCCATTAAGGAACATCCAGAAAGGGACCTGCAACAAGTCATATCCCAGCCCAAGTGGTATTTTGTAACAGAAGAGAATCCATGAACACAAAAGTCAGTGGCCAAAGCCGTTCACGTATCCAGAACAATAGTATACAACATAGTCAAGAAGGATCTCCGTTTGAAAAAGCAACACAATACAAGTGTACAAAAGTTGCTTCCACTGACATACCCATTCACTTCATCACACGCTTGAAACAACTGAAGAATGAAACGAGTATTCATTCTCTTCCATATGAAGACATACTGGCCATGTCGTCGGGTGCAGCACCTATGGATTTCTTGCGATCCAACGGTAGAAACTGGTGCTGGGAAACTATCATCCTTGTTCACTAGATGACTTATGGAAAGCAGCGGAGAGGAGGGGCGTGCTTTCTACATTAGAGTCTTACCACGGAGCCTTTTGCAATGGCATCTATGTTGCAGAGTTATTGTGAAGATGCGCACAGTCGTCAGATAGAACAAGACCGGACGTGACAACATAGGCTGTAACAACATGGTGATATTTCAAAATAATTTTGGTATAACGTACTCAAACTCTGTACTGATACCTGATCGCCACAACCTTACCAAAATTAAGTAATCGGTGCTATTCAAAAGACAATCGACCTTATAAAAAGCTATTTAGAAAAACTGTTCATAACTACAAAGTAGAAACGACAAATTGTTTGTTTGTTTGTTTTGAATTTCGCGCAAAGCTACACGAGGGCTATCTGCGCTAGCCGTCCCTAATTTAGCAGTGTAAGACGAGAGGGAAGGCAGCTAGTTAT
>NW_013670047.1:17851-19601 GCF_000517525.1 Limulus polyphemus | reverse complement strand
GTCACATTATAACGCCCCCACAGCTGAAAGGGCGAGCATGGTTGGTGTGACGGGGTTTCGAACCCGCGACCCTCGGATTGCGAGTCCAGCGCCTTAACCACCTGGCCATGCCGGGCCAAAACGACAAAATACAAAGATGATGAAAAATAACCGTTTAGTCAACTTTATTTGGCAGAAATAAGTAACTTAGTATGGGATCGCCAACCTACGATAAATTTGGTAGTTTTATCCCATTTGTTATTAAAGTAAGCAGAATGTTTCTGAAAGTTTTTTTTTTTTAATGAAGTGATGCTGGAAATGATCAAAACATAAAATTTACTTAAGTTTTAACTGTTGTGAAAATTTAAGTAATTTCTTTGTTTTTAAATATTTCTACCTTTCTTAGATATGTTCACTAATGATGCCTATATTTAGGATTAACTTATTATCTCTCTCTCTTCATGATCGAGATTTAGGTCGTGGAAGGTGACCTCTTCCATCCTCATTGGCGGTTGGTTTATGTGCTTACTTTTTATTATTTTGACGGAATGCTTTGTTTGCTTGTACTTAAGCGCAAAGCTACACAATGGGCTATCTGTGCTCTGTAAACCACGGGATTTGTTTGTTGAATTTCGCGTAAAGGTACTAGTGGGCTATCTGCGTTACTCATCCCTAATTTTTAAGTGATAGACTAGACAGAAGGCAGCTAGTCAACATCAGCCACCGCTAACTCTTGGGATTCTGTTTACCAATGCATATAGGGATTGATCGTCACATTATAACGTTCCTACGGCTGAAAGGGGCGAGCACATTTGGTGACGAGATTCGAATCTGCGACTCAAATGACGTAACCAGAAGGTTATGCCAGGCCGTCTTAAATAGAATCTCCTTTTCATACATAGAGGCCCCCCTTCCCCCAGTGGCACAGCGGAATGCCTGCGGACTTATAACGCTAGAAACCGGGTTTTGATACCCGTGGTGGACAGAGCACAGATCGCCCATTGTGTAGCTTTGTGCTTAATTACAAACAAACATCATACATAGAGACTTGTACAGAGTCCCCAACGCATAAGGACACCTTAATTACCTGAACCAGCACAAGGATTTTTAAATTGGTTATATCTAATAATAGATTATTAGAATAAGAACACTAAATCTTTACACTGTTAGTACTGCTTGTGTGTATTCTGCTGAGAACTTAAATCTTTCATTACTATTATTATTAAAGTATAGTGAGATGTTTCTGGCTGTAATATCACATGCTCTGTCTAGTTTAAAGAAGGAAGTTTTCTTGCCCTTCCAGTAAAATGAGAAACATAATTATTTTTTTATTCATTCATCATCATACATATGAATTTTTTATTCAATTCATAATTTCACACTACATTGCCCCCCTCACCCGGAAATCTTTGCCCCTCTCTGGAAAAATTTCTGCGGACGCCCATGTGCATAGGGCAAAATGTTCTTTAACCTAACACTATCGTGACGCATTAAGATAGACGTTTGTTTTTTGTATAATAATATAGAGAACAGAAAAGTGAAGTTGAATGTATGTTTTGGTGAATTCTGACTGAAATAAGAAAGAGGGGAGGTACCCCTGCCAAATAATATATCGTGTTCATCCTTTATACTTAGCCCGGCATGGCCAGGTGGATAAGGCGCTCGACTCACAATCTGAGGGTCGCGGGTTCGAATCCGCATACCACCAAACATGCTCGCCCTTTCAGCCGTGGGGGCGTTATAAATGTGACGGTCAATCCCACTATTCGTT
>NW_013670047.1:15332-17322 GCF_000517525.1 Limulus polyphemus | reverse complement strand
CAAACAAACAAACCTTTATACTTCTAGCAACAATTAAAGCAATGATCCATTTTGTCCCAAATTAATTCATTTTTCTATTCTTCTCTCAGTTTCAGAAAACTTTTGTTTAGAAAATTCAGTAACAGAACCTGCCCATTAGATTGAGATGGTTGAAGAAATGGGGGACACCCCCTTTTTATGGGGGAGGGGGCAGATTTTGGAAAAGGTAACTGAAACAAATTAATTCACTAATATTTATGTTACTAACTAAGTAAATAGCGCATTATTATGGAAGTTTCATCGAATTCAATTTTTCCGTATTTAATTTATTTTCTAATTATTAATATTTATTATTAAGGCATCAGAAACTTATACATCTGAATTACTTATTATTGCCATCATGTTTGGCTTCAATGGTATGTTATTTTTTGTTTTTCATTTTGTATCTGACATATATTTTTTTATATCAATTTGTAATCTGAAACTAGAGAGGGTAACATGGTATCTAAACTCGACGGGACAGCTCTCCCCCCACCCCTCCCCTGGCGCCGTCTCTGGCTTCATGTCACCTAGAATGAAATATATTTAAGTCAAAGTCAGTGGTTTCTAGGTGATGACTAAACAACGAAAAGGAGTGTGACGACAAACTTGTAACATGTGCTATTTTTCCTTTACATTTCCTGGAAATCGTTCACTTATCAGGTCAAAATAATAAAGGTGAAAACTCATATAAATTCCATGATTGATGAAATAAGTGATCCATTAATTTGATCAATGTCTCCTAGTTACAATTGTATTTTCTCTACCTACAAAGCGGAATCCCACGACTCAGTTACTAGTGATTCACAAACTTGTTTTAACTGTATCCGCTGTTTATGACAACGTTATCATACACGTGTGTTCTTATTAATATACTGAATATACTGCTAAACTTTTACACATTGTTGTAACAATTCGTAAATTTCTCTTCTAACCTCATTTTCTTGGGTCATTAATTGTGAACTCTGTGTCCTAAAAATGAGATTTTGAACCCTTGAGTGAATAGCACTCAACATTTATATTGATAACCCTGGCCGAGAGAAGTCGCTAAAGCCTCATACTCTCAAGGGCAGGTCGTTCTACTTGACGGGCTGTTCGTATTTTGTTGATTTTCGGGTTGGTTCTGGCGCGGTCACTTTCATTTTCATCGTAAATGTAGTAAGCGTGACCATGTGACCTATATTCTCACGAGTGCTTGTTGTTGTATGGTGTTGTTTGTAATCCAAACTATATAATAAGTCATTATTCTATCCCTGACGAGGGATATAAACAAACACCCTTCGTGGTCAGCGATTATATGGATGGATATTCTTCACAACTGAGCTATAATATTTATTATTAGTTTATTTTTTGTAGATAGATAGAGAGAGAGAAGATAGATATGTTTACTCAATAAATATGCCATTTGAAGCTAATCACGCTTAAATTTACTAAACAATACAACATGAATTTAGTTTATGTTAAGTAGGCCTAGATCAACTGCATGTACTTAGCTGTACGCTATTGCTCTTAATATCACAAATGTTCTCATTAACAAGAAACAATTGCAACCAAAACAAGAAACTGCTTTTTTACTCACCCTAGTTTCTTTGATTGGCCGGTTTGTTTGTTATTTTAAGAATATATGTAACAAATAGAAAAAACATCGGTCACTTTATTTGATGTTTGTGTTTTTAGCTGGTACATAAACATAATTTTAAGATTTTACTATAAAACCGTTTGATATGTGTATATTATTATTTGTTACTCTTTGCGTGAATAGAAGTTGTGATCAAACACGGACTACTTTTGGCATAATGTGAACTCGAACCATAACTTGCACAAATGTTAAAGGCTCTAGATCACAAGCTTTACTTCGATCAGTATGTTTATCATGTCGTTTCTGTTCAGTGTGGCCAATCTCGCAATCTGATGGTCGCGGGTTCGAATACCCGTCACACAAAACATGCTCGCCCTTTCAGCCGTGGGGGCG
>NW_013670047.1:0-15073 GCF_000517525.1 Limulus polyphemus | reverse complement strand
GTGTAGCTTTGCGCGAAATTCAAAAACAAACAAACAAACTGTTCAGTGTAACTATATTGTTACAATCTATGCTTCTTAATGCTTTATACGTGGTTACAAGAGATATGTAAGAGAGGGGGGGGGGGAGTTAGATGTTGTATATCATTAGATTCATGATTTTTATGGTCTTAATGTTTCTATGTTTCCAACAATTTCGTGGACCCTTGCCTTCGGAATGTTGTCGTTGAACGTTTTCAGTGTTATATATATACATATATACGTACACACACACACACACACACACACACATATATATATATATATATATGCGCACACACTCTCTCTCTAAGTAGGAGACCCATAGCCCTTGGGTTTTAAAGTCTTGAGTGTAAGCTTTTATGTGGATGTTCACAACATGCTGGGTTGTTAGATGGAATCTATACCTTTATTGAAAACTGGTAGGTGTGGAATAGTTTAGTTGTAAAGATATAAAGTTATATTCTATTATACAGTGTTCGTACATTGAGGACATGGACTTTCACTGTCAAAATGAGTAGCTGGTAGAACGTGACGTATCAGTTTTTCTATTGGTTACCTGAATGCTGTCTATCATATCGACAAGGATGAATAAATCAAAATCGTTTAGCTCGTTAGATATTCAGAAGCTGTGTAACAGGAGAGTTCACTGTACAGTTAACTGGACGACGTTGTAGGTACACTTCATCAGTATGCAACATCGAAATATGTATGGATAATTGTACTAAGTTTAAATTATACATACATACAGGTATATATATATATATATAGAGAGAGAGAGACATATACATACACCTATATATATATATATACCATACACTTATACATATGTACACAACATATAATCAATATTTATCACTAGAACTATGACAACCATATACTTCAATTATACAAAGACAATAAATATTGTAGCATATCTTCAACATATAAAACAATATAACTTTGTGTGTAAATAATAAAATTTGTATGGAAATAGTCCTCTACACACGTGCCCCCCTCCCCCAATGACACAGCGGTACGTCTGCGGACTTACCGCTAGAAACCGGATTTCGATATCCGTAGTGGGCAGAGCACAGATAGCCCATTGTATAGCTTTGTGCATAATTCCAAACAAACAAACCTCTACACACGTATCCCCATACACTGCACCTGATAAAATGGTCATCTAAAACAAACTTCTTATTCTCTGTTCCAGGTTAATGACACATATGCGCGATACTATTGATTTTGTGACTGGTGACGTCATTTTCACGTGCCAAGCGTTTGGTGACCCCATGCATACGACAACAGTTACGTCTTTTATTTCCACAGTGTTGAATTTATATACAGAGAAGTTAAACGGAAATCTCCACTAAAGGAACAACAGACAGTATGTTATGTTTTATTTACCATTCCAATATCTTTATGGAGCAGCTCGTTAACTTTGCTTCGAAAAATTAAACACCTAAACAACAAGAACAGAACAAAAGAGAGTTGTTGTTTGTCATTAAGTACAACGTTACACAAAGGGCTATCTGTGCTCTGTCCACCACGGGTATCGAAACCAGGTTTCTAGCCGTATAAGTCCGGATACATACTGCTGTGCCACTGGGGGGTGGAGTGGAATAGTTCAGTAATAAAACTATGATTTCTAAAACTATATGTAAATAATTCATATTATAATTTTATTTATTTTTCCTTTCAATTTTTAAAATTAATTAGAATTCTTGCTCTTTAAAGAACCGGTTTCGTACCTTTCATTACCCTCACTGTTTTATGAAATAGCAACATAAAGTGGAAATTGAATTGTGAAATTAGTGTATATATATGTATATATTTTATAAAACTTGGGAATTCAAATTTCACTTTCTGTGGATATTTTATACAAGAAGGTGTAATAAAGCAGAGTGGAAATAAATGGAACTGAAGATTAATGAAAGCTACGAAACCAGTTCATTAAAAAGTAAGTACATATAGATAAACATTTATAAACTTTTATCACAGAGCTCAACAATAAAACCATAGGCTCCCCAGTGGCACAGCGGTACGTCTGCAGACTTACAACGCTAGAAACCGGGTTTTGATACCAATGGTGAGAAGAGCCCAAACAGCCCGTTGTGTAGCTTTGTGTTTAATTACAAACAAACAAAATCATAGTTCCATAGGGGCCAGAATGAACAAATATTCGTGATGGTCAGGAACGTGACAGTGAAAATTTAAGATAATCGTGTATTAAGATTATTAAACAAAAGTGGTTTTTGTTACTGCTAACAAGTATATGAAACGCGTTAAGAGCGTGTGACATACATATTTATGGTATTTTTGATCAACAACTCTTTATGCGACACGCGGGCTAAATGACCTCAGAGATAATTTAGGTTCAACACTGTCATTGATCGTTGTTTGGTCAAGTGACCGACCTAGGAGGATCAGGTGCACCCAGGACCTCTACTTCCCTCCTTGGCTGTTGATTTGGTTCACGAGTGTCGTGGATGTAATCCTTCGGTAGAATTCGGCCTGGTAGCTAGGAAAACCCATTATTACACCATACAGCAGCCACTGCATTCTCGTTACAATAGCGTAGTCATATGGCGTCTAGATCAGGATTTCGTTGCTTTTATTTCGTGACCTGGGAGTGTCAGGTTAATCCAAACCTCTTTTTCCTTTCTTAACCATTTTGATGTAGAAAACTGTCAAAATGCTATATTAAATATTTATGAAATTGGCCATTTCCATTTATATTACACAATAGCATTTAATACTAGTCGTCACTTTTGGTCGTTTCAAAACCGTGCAAACAGTTCCATAAACAAATAGACACTTTTTTCATTCAGCGCAGTGATCGTTAATATACAACTGTTTGTTGAATTTCGCTCCAAGCTACTCGAGAGATGTTTTTGTTCCTCCTTCCTAATTTTGGCCCCCCAGTGGCACAACGGTATGTCTGCGGACTAACAACGCCAGAATCCGGTTTTCGATACCCGTGGTGGGAAGAGCACAGATAGCCCATTGTGTAGCTTTGTGCTTAATTACAAATAAGCAAACAAACCTTCCTAATTTTGAAGCGATAAACTAGAGGGAATGCAATTATTGGGCTACCCTCAACTAAAGGATATCGGAATTGATCGTTACATTATAACGCCCCCACGAATGGAAAGGTGAGCACGTTTCGATCCCACAGATTGCAAGTTGAGCTTCCTAACCTCCAGACCCTAAAAAATAACTGCTGACTAGAGGAAGGGCAAATGGTAAGCAGCGGTTACATTTAACTAAATAGGGGGACTAACTATCTCAATTATAACGCCTTACAGCTGTGATTACGAACTATGTTCAGTAATATCACATCTCTAGCTTTGGGCCTGTTGATCAACAGTCGTATTTCGAAGTTGAAATAGCTAGTAATTTCACCGTTCCTTGACTAGTATAGAATATATTTTCAGTAACATATTATACAAACCTTTTTCTATTTTATTTTACCCACCATCATGCCCAAAGTTGAACAAAAACTGCTGCCTGACTAACTAATGAATTAATATTAGCTGTAAAATTCTTATCAATGCTATAATTGTAGCTACCAGTTTGACCGCCAATTTTGAGTTAATTCCTTTAAGTCGCACTCTGAATCCTTTTTTGGCCGCACCTTTTTTTCAGACCTAAGTTGTTTTCGATTAGATACTCTTACACAGATATATAGTAGTGCTACTTTATTCAATGCTTTTTTAGGCATATATGTGCGGTGCGAGTCTTAACCCTATCACGCAAGCGTAAATGGTATTATTGTGGACTTAATCTTCATTTCCCGAATACGTAAGGTACTGTACGAGAAGAAACAAATCTTTGAGTTAATAAATAATAAGAATGAAAAACAGATCAACTTTTTATAAGTTATAAGAACAGAACAAATCATTTACTATAATTCATCAAAACATGCCTATCTTCTTAATAAATAAGCTTGGAAATAGCGGTGGTAATGTTGAGCTTGAAGGTCGAATTAAAGAGCGTCATGTAGTTATTTTAATAACCAATATGAATATATTTGTAGCTTAGCAGACGAAAAGAACCAATCTGTATAATTATTTTACGAAGGTAAATTTTATGGGATTGGAAAGTGAGTTGTCTTTATGTGTGACAACATGCCAGAAAGTGCCGGAAGCATCAATGACTCTCGTTCTCAGCGAAATGAACTTCGAAAATGAGAGTAATCATTTAAAAGGGAGGAGGATATATATATTTATTTATTAATCGATGTTTTTTTCTCATTCATAACTAACGTGGCATGATGTCAAGATTATGTATTCATTCAAAACTGAAAAGAAGTTTGCTAATACACTTGGCGGGCTTACTTTTTGGAATTGCCTTCCTTAGCGACGAATAAAGGCAAAATACATTTCATTTTGAAAACTGTTTTAAAGCACATTATATATTCTTAACAATAAGGCTTTGCAAAAGTGTACACACTGAATTTTCTCTTCACGTTCAATGCACTACAAGAAAAAAATTACTTGAAACATTTTTCTTATATTGCTGGACAGAGATTGGGTGGTGCTGAACATTTCTGAAAGCTTCGCGTGGCTCTAGAATCAAAAGTAGGTAAAATTAATGAATGAAGTTTTGCAGACCTGTCCTAGAGGTGTATAATAATCAAGATAATCCAAAACATTTAACTATTTAAGTTCTGGAGAAGGGTAATATACATGCATAGTAAGCAAATTATGCACTAAGAAAAGACGATAATACTTTTGATTATCCTTCCCCCTTATTATTTTGGTTATAAAACTACCGGTTTAACAAAATGCGAATTTCGAGTGATGCGTCTGTTCAGATAGAAAATTGACAGAAGAAAATATCACAAGCGAACTCTTTCTTGTCAGACGAATCATTTGATATTAAGTTCGATCCAATCCGAGCCCACTATGCTACGTTAACGTTTGATCAGGGAATAGTTAGTTATACGTAACTTATCGTTCACCTACTCATCACCAGTTTACTTAAAATAAATCATATACTAACAAACCCTCTGTTGATGAATGAACAATCGGAATTGGTATCTAGAAGTGTTTGTTTGTAATTAAGCACAAAGCTACACAATGGGCTATCTGTGCTCTGCCCACCACGGGTATCGAAACCTGGATTCTAGCGTTGTAAGTCGGGAGACATACCGCTGTGCCACTGGGGGGCATCTAGAAGTGAGTAAAACATAATACCTTTAAAAAATACATGTTACACTAGTATTTTTACCTAAGTTCATACATAATTATTTCATAATACCAGTTCTTTGTGTGTATTCCACATCCATGCAATCATGGATTAAAGTATAAATAAAAATAACAGCAGGAAAGAAAATTACAAATTATTTTATGTTAACCAGTTCATGGAAAACTCGCATACCTATATCAATTTGCACCTTAATTTATCTAAACTCATTCGAAGGTCAGTTAAATTTAGCTTCTTTGGACACGAGCCCGATGCCCAAGGTCAGTTGGATACATCCTCTCCACACTCGCCAGTCCTTTAGATATAAGCTGCTTGTAAATGTACTGATATTTGAAAAACTTGTTTGTGTGTTTATTACGGCTTCTTAAAGTCATAAATAGACTTTAACATGGGATTATACGATCACTTACCGCCCTTGGAAACTGCTCAATTATTAATTGAATGCAAACAAGGAAGTTAGGCTGAACTGTGTACGGAATAAAGGTGGAAAGTATCTTGTTCTTAGAGTTGTCACAGCAGTAACTGCCACACTGCCCTATTTTCAAAATGGAAATAACCAAGATGGTTGTCGTTCTAGCGGTAGCTAATAGAAATTGCAATACTCTGAATCGCGTAAAATAAGGTTATTAATATTTTTCTTACGTTACTGGATGATTTTTTAAAATAATATGCCAGAATCAAAAGTCATTATTTTTACTTGATTACATTTTTTATGGAGCAGATGTAAGGTCATATTTATTCTTGAACACAATGAGCTACCTGTGCTCTGCTCACTGCGGGTAACGAACCTCGATTTTTAGCGTTATAACCTCTCAAACTTATCGCTGAGTTATCCGGTGGAACAGCAGTTAGTTTACAGGCTTAAAACGCTAAAATCCGGGGTTCGATTCTCCACAGTGGACACGGCAGATAGCTCAATGTGGCTTTGCTCTAAAACAACCAACCCAAATAGACAAACTTACCACTAAGTTGCCGAAATGCACTCTGATATACTTAAAATAATCTAGAACAAATACAGGTTTCGAAAAAATCAGTTTTTTTTTTGTGCTACATGCAAATTCAACTTTAGATTTTTAATCAGTGATATTACCTACTACATGTGATGCTTGCTCTAGGGCGTAGCCAAGAGGTTGGGAGGGGAGGGGGTCAAACGACCACCCCAATATTCTAAAGAATCTAAAATGACCACTATCTTCTGATGTTGTTTTTAAATAAACACTGAGTTTAAATAAAAGTCCAGAGATAAAGTTTTTGAGTAGTAGATTATTCATTTTTATTTTTGTAACTTTATTTGAAAGTTTCGACCACTCGTGTAGCCATTATAATGTAGCTGTCGTCTGTTGTATGACAAACACTGACTTTCATGTAGACAAAGAAGAAAAAGTCCAATCTTTTAAAACAGACTGCTCCTTCACTCTATAGCACTTGCTACCACCTTGTAGTGACTTTTCTACAGTAACTTGACCATTACATTCCCTTTGGCTTATTATTGGAGCGAGCCTGGCATGGTCTAGTGATTAGAACGCTCGACTTCCAAACTGCAGATACGAGCTTGAATCCCATCACTGAATATGCTCTCCCTTTCAGCCGTGGAGCCGTTATAATGTGAAGGTGCCTTCTCTCTAGTCTATTACTTCTAAATTAGGGACATCTAACGCAGATAGTCCTCGTGTAGCTTTTCGCGAAATTCAGGAAACAAACAGCGCCGAAACAATGGTGATAGATGTTTAGTTAAAGATACATATAATATAATATAATAAATGTTTAGCACCTAAAACAATTTCTCTATCGACAATGGAATTTTTACCTAAAGTACCCCCCCCCCCCCGCACCACCACCACGTACCCCAGTGACTCAGCAGCAAGTGTAAGAGCTTATACCGCTAAACATACCGCGGTGAGTACAGCACAAATGACCGATTGTGTAGCTTTGTACTTAGCACTAAAATAGACAAACCCGAGGAAGAATTTCATGATAGTGAATCAGTATAACTGAAGACTGAACTGAAACCATTGTTAGAGAAACGTACATAGCTAACAAACCTGTCCTAAATAGGCCTAACAAAGAATTGTTTTACTATGAAAAATGAATATAAGGCATAATCTATCATTCGATTCAACCCTCGTCGCTGAGTTATACTGGTTTCAGGGAATGCCACCGTCCATGAATAACAATGGACAAGGACAAATCAAAAGAAACAGACTAGTGGCTGAGTGTATATTCTTTCTATTTTTTATATTTCAAACAATTTGTCTGCTGAACATTTCAGAAAAATAAAAGACAACTTAAAACACCATACATGTTTTATTACCCTTAGGGCTGTAAAGTTATTGTTAGTGCAGTTATCTCAGCTGGATCATTGATGATATTGTTACGACAGCGGAAGTCAAGCGATTCTGGAAGCATGCGCGCTGGAGTTTCTGGAAGGAACATGAATTTTCCTAGCAACTCTAGTTTGTTCGAGGCGCCCTCTTTTTTAGTATATAAGCCTGGCGAGAAAAACCAGCGCAAGGGCATAGATATATAGATATGCAAATAGATTGAAGATATAGAGAACTGAGTCAAGCGAACAGTAGGCACCGTAAGTAAAGTGTGTGAATCACTGGGATTTATAGCGTGTGTTTATAAAAGTAGTTAAGATTAAAGTGACTGAGGAAATTCAGTGTATTACAAAATTGTATCGAGAAAGAATAAACTAGTTTTAATTAAGAAATGACTTGTATCGCTGAAGTTCATCGGGAAGAATTTATACCGAAAATTAACAAACGACCAGAGACGTAACAATATATTAGGCTTCTTTCTTATATTATTTTAACCAAGCAATGTTAATTGTCCCCTATTTGTTTTTCAATTCTTTCCAAGCATTTAGGCCTACAATTGGCATAGGTCTAAATGCGCTAATATTTAAAGCTACTTTTGCTTAAAATGATCAAATAAAGTATTTACACTATAATCCACACACTCGAAAACACATACTCCTATTACACATAAACTCTCAAATAACAAACGAATTCAGCCAGTCATTAATGGTCTTAGTCAATGATGCGGATGTGTTCTAGTGACGTCAAGTATTACGTTTATTTGAAAGCATGAAAAAACTAATACTATTCACTTCCTGTTTATCAAAAGGATATCATATTAAAATTCTTATTTTTAAGGAAACAACATATGACTGATTATTCAGTAAATACATCAGGTGGTTGGGTAGGTGAGTTTTATTATCCCCATATCTGACAAAAACAACTGTTGCTAGGCGTGAGAACGTGACTTGCGCGTAAATAAAAACGTGAATCCAACAGATCCTACTTATTTCGTTACTAAAAATATCAGTATGTTGACGCTCTAAGCAGGAAAACTAAGCCAATAACAAATGAGAATTAAACATAGATCAGAATCCTTGGTGATGTGATTGAATAATGCTGTAACTTCTTAAAAAGGATTTGTAGTTCTTATCTAGGTTTTTCTTGGGTTTGACTTAACCGCTTGTAAAGTAACTTACTAGACGTCTAACTATAGAACTTTTAAAAAATGTTTATTTTCGTCGTCCGCTCGTTTTATTTCATTTCTTAAATGGTTTGATTGTTTGTTTGTTTGTTTTTTCTCACGCATAAGACAAATCACTTTAACAAAAGCAAAAGTAGCTAAAAACCATCTTTATAAATTCTAGAGTTAGTCTTTTATGTAGTTTTAAATTAGAAGAGTCAACGTCAGTTTGTATGAAGCAAATATAATATTAGACAGATTTTCAAATACCTAAACAAAAACTGGAAGGTATGCAATATATAGGTACACACATTCATGCTAAGTAATTAGGTATACAGAGCCACGAGGGTCAGAGATAATGTTATCTTTCTTCAAGTCATACTGCACCTATAAAAACTACTGTTAACCTTTTACGGTAACGTGGGACGTACCATGACTGCTAAGAATACAATCCAGTCTAAACTGCCTAATATCGGACATTTACACGCCTTTAAACATTGTGGAAATATTCCTTTACGATATATACTCGAAAGGAGGCTGGCTATAGGAGATACTATTTTTAAAGTCCATAGATAATGTGTCAGCGGAATTTTAGTTTCTAGATAAGCACGTGTTTACTCTCATACACAAAGGTAGAGCATGTTTGTCTATTCATAGTTTACCCTGGGGGCAATAACCCTCTGTCCAGCGAACAGCAACAGCTAATGTTATAGACACAAACATTTCGCCGAAATTAGAAAACTTCTTATATCGTTTCACCTGAATCAAAACAAAAATTCAATTTAACCACAGTTCTTTATCCGTTTCACAGCATGTACAAAAACCGGTAAGTAACTAAATACTAGAACATCTCGTTTGTGTGACTTATTCCTACGTTGTTTGTTTGCTGAATTTCGCGCAAAGCTACAAGAGGAATATCTACGTTGGCCGTCCATAATTCTGAAGTCATAGA
The DNA here is from genome assembly GCF_000517525.1 of Limulus polyphemus. Lineage (NCBI taxonomy): Eukaryota > Metazoa > Arthropoda > Merostomata > Xiphosura > Limulidae > Limulus > Limulus polyphemus. The sequence goes on along the minus strand of NW_013670047.1, from coordinate 5,430 downwards.
GTAGATGGAATGCAGTCTAGTCAACGCCTCCTATCGCAAACTTTCTTCGGACCAATGAATAGTGGGATTGGCACGTAAATTATACCGGCCAAACGGCTGAAAGCGCAAACATATTTGGTGACGGGACTCGAACCCATGACCCACAGATTGGGAGTCGAATGCCCTAACCATCAGGCCATGTCAGGCCTCGACTGAGTATTAGAAGAACAACAGTCCAATGATTTAGTACACTACAGCCTTATAAACATCATATATATATATATACATCTACCATCTATTGACTTGAATATTTAAAAAGCAGTAATAGCTTTGTAACTGTGTATCAAAACAAAAATCCAATATTTTAACTGAAGGAGCTGTATCTACTTGCTAATTGCGGAAAGATTGTTGTCTGACAACTCCTCTTCATGTCAATCCCGGCGAGGCCCTTAGGGTATATGCCTTGTTTGGTGACAGTCGGTCCAGATGTTAGCCAGTTATAGGCGGACACACAGTCTTTTGGTTTAGATAAGCCCGAAATCCTAATGTATAATGACTGAATATCAGAAAGGTCACAATCTACTAAACAGGTATGGCAAAGGCTACGATGTTTTAGTAAGGCTATTGTATGCTAAATTTATACCAAGAAGATTACAGTCTGACGTATGAGTTTTGGAAAGGTCAACAGAATGCCTGCCAACCTTTGATAATTCGGTACTTTTTTCAAACATTGTAATGATTTGTAGTTAAGAGAGTCATAAAATAATCGGGATATTTGTATGTAAATGTATGATGTTAAGAAAACAATCGTACATAATTTATTATGTTACACAACAATGGAATATAGAAACCAAAAATTTCGCTCTAGAAGAGTCCTACTGCCGAATCATTAGGTTCAAAAACGAAAGAGCATTCTTAAGCCTATCAACCTATTTTAGACGATTAATTAAGTTATATTAAACGACACAATCCCTAAAAAAGATTTCGGTTATCACTGAAATCATCCCAGACGACTCAGGACTTTCAGTACACACCAATGAAAGGTACAACCTAAATATTTATCGATACGAGACTCAAATGTTTCATTAGGTTACTCAACAATATAAGACTCAAGCCCGATTTTGTTATTACAATTATTAAAAGTGTTACACGTGCAAACCTAATGTTTTTTTTTTGTTAGGAACCACGTTATGTTACAAAATACAATATACATATTAAATATTCCTCGCTAAAAAGAAATTCTTTGAGCACTCATTACGTGTCAAAACAAACCTTTAATGCTTCTTCGTAGGATTGACGTTGATGATTTTTGTCCTGACATAGCAAACCATCTGCAACATCTAATGTTTGTCAGTGGAAAAGTCTTGAACGATTAACTAAATACAATACGTCGCAATACATTTTATAAGTTTGGATGTTTTTCACTAGGTTAATGTTAGATAATTAAGTATTGGACAACCAAGAATATTTGTTTATAAGACAGACTTTAATGAGTTGCTATATTACACAACATTGCACTATGTGACCATAAGTCGTCACATAAAAAAAAAAGACAGAAACGATTGAGTAGAATACAATATACACACTTTAATTAGCCTTTGTGGAAATCTTGAATCATTAGGTATTTTAGATAGTAATAGTTGTTGGTGACATATATAGAGAAAAATGTTTTTCAGTACGTTGAATAGGTTAAATTAAAACGATTTTGAAGCCTTAACACGTCATCACAATCTATGTTGTCATGCTCTATCTGACGATCATGTTTCTTGCACATAGCCCTGTAGCATAGTTTCTATTGCAAAAGACTCTTTAGTTAGGCTGTTATGTGCAAAGCATACCCCTCCTGCCCTGTGCTTTCCATAACCCACCTCCCCCCCCCCAGTGGTACAGCGATAAGTCTAAGGAATTATAACTCTAGAAACCAGGTTTCGATACCTGTGGTCGGCACAGCACATATAGCTTATTGTGTAGCTTTGTGCTTAACTTCAAACAAACCAAAAACCATCTAGTTTACGAGGACAACGGTTTTTAAGTGTCCATTTTAACAGGCCGATCGCACAGAAATCCGTAGGCAATTTGGTAGGTCTTTTGATGGAATAGCATGAATATCCGTTTCATTCTCCAGCTTCTTGAATTATGAAACGGTTAAGTGGATATGTCGTGGAAGAAACCTATGTACACATGATTTGTATTGCTTTTTTAGGTTATTTTTTCTGCTGTGTATTATTGCCTGGGACATGTGGACAGGTTTTGCCCGTCTTTTGTATTTGTGGATTTTCATCCGTTACAAAACGCCGCACTACATACCATGACTTGTTGCAGGTCTCTTTCTAGGTGACCTTGAAACCCCGAGTTAATCCATATTCATTTATTTTCTGATACCATTAAATAAAAGGAATAGTCTCACCCTAGAAATTCTAAATCCCCATTCTGAACACACCTTTGTGATCTGAGTTTCAATATTTTGCATTGAAAAGGGTTGTTGCATGCCCTTCACAAGAGTGGTCCATTTTCGGTGGCACAACACAACCTACGAACGTCAAAATGTAGTTCTGATACAACCGTTTCACCGCAACTTTATAGCTGCTATTGCATATCACAAAGATATTTAATATAACGTACTCAACCCTCTGTAATTAAACCAAAATGATTGTAAATATATATAGAGAGATTTTTTCGCATATTACACAACAATATAATCCAATAAACCGGATTCAGTTATTACACAACAATATAATCCAATAAACCGGATTCAATTTTATATATTTCTTGTACAAATCATCTCCATAGAAAAAGAACTAAGAAATGTTTGTTTTTTTCGTTCGAGAATTTTCGTTCAAAGCTATACAAGGGATATATGTGCATAGATGTTTATAATTTTTAATTGATAAATTAGAAGGAAGGCGGTTAGTCAACAGCACCCACCACTAACAATTGGGCTAGTACTGTCTGACTGGATAGTAGGATTTGAGAGCAACTTATAGCGCATACAAGTCCACAAATTGCGGAATGTGTTTTTGTGGCAACGAGACACAATTATTGAACGTTTGAATTTACAAAACAGGACTGTTAACTTTTTGGCCACCGTTCGGCCCGCGAAGGTTAGACAACAGATGTAAATGAAAAACTCGAGATCACAAATATTGGGTGTGATATTTGGGAAGCTGAAGGAATAGAACGTTAAAAATTGTGTTTCGATACCTGTGGTGAGCGCAACACGGATAGTTTATTGTTCAGTTTTGCGCTTAACAACAAACAAACAAAACCATTTTGGAAAATTAACACTTCTTAGCATATAACTTTTCATAAGTCAAGTTTAAACTTTGGGTTGCACTACGTTTACTCTATGATATCAAAATCTGAAATACTATAAGACAAAAATAAAATATATCTATTATAACAATACAAAGTTTTTGTCTGCCCTGAAAATGCGCGCGCACCTTACTATCTAAATGCGCATGCTCGCGCACTTAATTTTAACGGATGTAACTAAAAGGCAGATATAAATATACTAACTTTAGTATATATATTTTGTACATCAACATATTAAAAGCTCATCAATGTCGAAAGTTTAGCCTTGCTACTGTAAAACAAACTTGTCTATTAAAATAATCCTTCTTTAATTATTAAGTTATTAACATTTTTATGTGTAAAAAGTTGATCATCGCTGGCCATAACCATAGACAAGTGAATATCTTCGTGCACCATGTGGACAGTTTACTCTCTTGCTTGGGCCTCACGCACGTTCTGCTGCTGACTCTTGTATTATTTATTGTTCACGAGGCTATGATGTCTTGACATAGCGCCAAGTGAATTGAACTAAGCATTGTTGACCCTGAAGTTCATGTACGCGTACAAACCACGTTTCCTGAAGGCGTTTTAAACCCTGAAAAAAATAAAATAAACAGAATAATTTTTGCCCTCGTACACGTTTAGTACATTTATTTTACAAAGATTGCATTACTTGTTAATACTGAACGCTAAATGAATTTTGTCTGTGCTCTGCCCACCACGGGTATCGAAACCCGGTTTTTAGCAGTACAAGCCCACAGCCATAAAATGATGAAAAAGTAAATAATAACACTTTGTTGGCCATTATTGTCTCTTCTGTGTTTCGAGACGTTTTACAAAGTGATATTTTATGATATATTGTGTTTCTATTTATCTATTACACGTGCGCATAACTTTTTGAAAGTGTGTGTGGGGGGCACATGTTATGAAGAAATGACAAGCGAAGAAAACGATATTTTTTCCTAAAAATATACTCAAAGTAGGGTAGCATGTGCCCCTACTGCCCCCCCCCCAACCCGGTTAGGCACTTGTGGTTTTATTACTCATCACATTGATCTTATAGTTATATAGGACTTGAAGAATATATAGCGTTACTAATTTATTAAAAATAAAAATAATCGCGAAGCCTAATCTATCATCCAGTTATACCTCATCGCTAGTCTTGTAAAAGGGCCAATCGTAATAAGAAGAATAGGCTTCTTATAGTGGTGGAGCGTATATTATATTTATTTTGAATGTTTTAAATAGTTTGTCTACTAAACAATTGAGAAGAATAAAGATTAGTGGTATTGTTACGTCTCTGGTTGTTTGTTAATTTTTTTGTAGAAATTCTTTACAAGAAACTTCAGCGATACAAGTTTTTTTCTTAAATAAAACTGGTTTATTATTTCTCAATTCAACTCTGCAGTACACTTAATTTCCACAGTCTCTTTAAGTTAAACAATCGCTATAATTCACAACGATTCACGCACTTTACTTACGTCACTACCGCGCTTGACTCAGTTGTCCGTCTCTATCTCTTTCTGTCTGCAATTCAATTCCGATTAATTGTCTCGCTTTATCTGACGCACTTATATACAAGATTAGAGGGCGCCTAGCAAATACTGGATTATTCGTGATATTTCCCGATCCTTCTAGAATATCATGAAGTGTTACTAGGGTCACGTGACTTCCGCTGTCGTAACACTGCCCCTTCCTTAGTATTGTTCGTCCCTAACAATAGTCACTTACATTAAACCAATAGATAATTAACAATAACTTAGATAAATGTACAGAATTTACAAACACAAAATTAAAATTCAACAAAGTCTCTAAATTTTACGGGACGTATCTTCTTCTGTACTGGTCTCCATATCATTGGCTTCTGCTTCACGTAAAGTTCATCTGCTCCATCAGGAAATGTCCTATCATCGGTAACAGTCACATCAGTGGTAGTAACTTCATCAAGGGCTTCACTGTTTCCCTTCTCAAAACTGAGTAGAGTTTCTTCTTCGACAGTGGCTTTTTCGGGTGACACGTCTTCAGCAGTGTCTTTTGTTCCATTGTTCACTTCGTCCCAACTGAAATGTCCTGGACCATGATAACGGCAAAGCCTGTTGGCATGCACCACCCTTGGCTTACCCCGCCAACCACATTTTATCCAGAAAGTCACGTCTGAGA